>NC_083116.1:103256224-103556346 GCF_949774975.1 Lagenorhynchus albirostris | reverse complement strand
CCCTCCCCAGAGGGCAGAAACTTCTAATAAATAAGCATTATAGGAGAAATTAAGTATAAAAAATAAACTGGGTATCTCTAAGATGAGGGGGTCTTGGATAATTACATTTTGGTAGATGCACTGATGTACTTTAAAACAGGGCTGAGGCTTCCCTGGTGGCGCAGTGGTTGGGAGTCCGCCTGCCGGTGCAGGGGACACGGGTTCGTGCCCCGGTCCGGGAGGATCCCACATGCCGCGGAGCGGCTGGGCCCGTGAGCCATGGCCGCTGAGCCTGCGCGCCCGGAGCCTGTGCTCCACGACGGGAGAGGCCGCAGCGGTGAGAGGCCCGCGTACCGCAAAAAAAAAAAAACAAAAAAAACAGGGCTGTAACATTTTGAACCATGTTACTGAATCAGTGCTCAGTAGTTTCTAATTAGTCACCTGTTAGCTGGAATCAGTTGATCTGTGAAAATAAGGACATGGGTATGGACTGCATTATTATTTTTTAATTAAATTAATGGCATTATCTATTATGAGAAGTTATCCTTGGAATTGCTGCTTTTTTGTAGTATGTTGATGGGAAATTAGATGTCTTCTCAACTAGATTAAAAAAAAATAAAACTGAGTATCATGCATACACTACTCTGTAGACCATAAAGCGTAATGTTGTCCCTTTTTACATTAACTTGCCACTTCTTTATGCCAAAAGAATTTTATTACCATACAAATCAACTTTGCTTGAGTAAAAGTCATGTCTTATATAATAATAACAGCTAAGATAATTTATATAATTCTGGGCATCAAGTATTATTCTAAGTGCTTTTATGCAATTATGTAGTATATATTTTTATCAACCCTATAAGATAGGTATCATCATCATCATCATCACCACCTTGATTTCATACTTGGGGAAACTGAGGCACAAAATGCTTAAGTAACTTTTGCAAAGTCATTCAGCTCACAAGTGATAGAGCTATAATTTGAACCTAGGCAGTCTGGCTTCAGAATCTGTGATATACTGCCTCTCATATAAGAGATATTAATATAGCTCATATAAGCATAAGAGATAGATACATGTTTCTTATAACTCATAAGGCACATGAATAGAAACTTAAAAACTCCTGTGTTTAAGTGTATGCGTTTGTGTGTGTACTCAGTCGAGTATCAGGTTTTACCCCTCTAGTGATACCTGAATTCAACCTATTACATTTGAAAAACTACTATCACAACGCTTGCTTTAAAAAACACACACACAATAGTTAGGTCCTCCTATATGCTCTTACTGTTTGAAAATAATGTTAACATTGGTATGTCTTAGTGATAAATGCTAATCACAAAATTGTGTTTAATATAAGGTTTTGAGTATTAACAGGAAGTTCAAGTTACTTTTATCTAAATGGCTTAGTTTCTTTATATACTACATTTTTTTCTTACTTTTCTCTCATGAATCTTTCCTATTTGGATATTCTCTCTTGAAACCTGTTCATCATAATGCTGTCTATTGATATGATCATGCCATCTCCCACCTAGAGGATGCATGCTTTTCTCCCATGGTTCTTATTCACTGCCCCTTGAAGGTCAAGTAAGGTCCATATGGAAACCAAAGAAAGAGACAGAATAACATTTCTGGGCCTTCTCTCTCCTTTCTAAGTAAAAATCTCGGAAGAAAGGTTACGTTGTAAGCCCAGCTTAACGGGGCAAGAAAGACCTGATCAAGCCTAAGACTGAGGCCATAAGGGCAAAAAAGAGTCCTTATAATTCATAGGAAGTTCAACCTAACTCACAAGTTCAACTTAACTCACACAAATTTAAAAACAAAGCTGTAGGATTACAGACACTATAGTTTCTTTGGCTGGTCCACTGTGCACATATTCCTCATGAACTAGCCATGTGTGGTAGGTAGCCAGTTGAGGATTTGATTCCATTGAATGGTTTTCCTTTTCCACATAACCAAGGCTCACATGCTTGATTTCTACAGACAAACACAAGTATGACTGCTGGTAGCATTCTGTGACATTTATAAAAAGATGCCAGGGTTATAACCATTAAGATATTTGAACAGAGAATGAAACAGGGAGAGAGGAATGAAAAAAAGCCAAAGTTAGTGAGAGGGCACCAGAAATAATATCTCCATGTAAGTTGCTTTAAAGATGTGTTCCTGGGGCTTCCCTGGTGGCGCAGTAGTTGAGAGTCCGCCTGCCGATGCAGGGGACGCGGGTTTGTGCCCCGGTCCAGGAAGATCCCACATGCTGCGGAGCGGCTGGGCCCGTGAGCCATGGCCGCTGAACCTGCGCGCCCGGAGCCTGTGCTCCGCAACGGGAGAGGCCACAGCAGTGAGAGGCCCGCGTACCGCAAAAAAAAAAAAAAAAAAAAAGATGTGTTCCTTCTTCACCTATATGAGTTGTTTTCTTGACACAACTCACAAATTTTATTTTACTGTTTATTTAAATGGTAAGTTTCATGTCTCTGTCAGAGTGGAAGCAATGATGAAGCTTCTGTGTGTGACAGAAGTAGTCAGAACTACTTAAAGCATTTGATCCAAAAACCATTTACTGAGCATCAGTTATGTGCTAAATACTTGGCTAGACATTGGGGAAACACATAAGAGGCCGCTCTGGTTCTCTGGCTGTAGCATAGTATATATGTATATTTTTTTTACCAATTATACTGTGTACCTTTACTGCCATAGCCATCAAACATTCATTAAGCAGTTACGCGGGGAAAAACTAGGAAATAAAATGGAATTTCATAGAAGTAACTAATAACATGTACTTTTAATCTTGCTAAAGATGTAAGAGAGCTTATTAGTCACTAAAAGCACTACTTGATTCTATGGCATTCTCAGGCTTTTCAGAATCACTCATGCTCCTCCCAATTACTGCATTTCTATCTTAGTATTGCCTATTTTTTAAAAATCCAACTTTGGCCTCCCAATTGCCCAGTCTCAGAAACTATTATTTTGAACTCTGTGATAATTCCCTAAATCTAGTCTCTTTGGTTCTGCTGTTGATTTTCAAAACATTTTTTAAACAATTTTCATTGACATTGCTTTGATTCAGACTCTATATACTTTACGCAGTATCTTCCTAACATATTCTGGCCTCCTGTTCATCTGTGCTCTAGTTTATCTTACAAGATATGTCTTCCTAAAATATAAGATAAACTTTCCCAAATTGCCACTCTCCTCAGTTTCACTTATCATCAGTAATGGACCCCTATTGCCCACAGACTAGCTCCAAATGCTTGTCTTGAGATCAAGACCCTCCATGATCAGGCTGTGGTCCTCCAGCAGTGAGCAGAGTGCAGCACATAACCTAGGCAAGTGACATACCTTCTATTGCCCCATCTCATTTCCTTTGCCCAACAAATCACTGTTTCTATTTCTAACATTCTCAAGCCATCTGACATATTATGCCTTGTATAATGGTCACTTGTTTTCTGTGTCATTATCTGATGTACTAGCATGTGAGCTTCTGGAGGAAGATTCCATACACAGTAGATCTCTGTATTCTTCACAGCAGCTATTTTGCTTTAATAAGTGTTTGTTCAGTGATATGGAATAAAATTCAATGGAATGAAATGAAATGTCAAATCCTTTGGCAGGATTACACCTAAATCTTCCCATTACATAACTATCTAGATCATTTTAAAGGTCACCAGAAGAAGATATTTCACAATCTTGGCAATCCAAATGTTTGTGATTAACTAAGCTCCAAGGAAAGGATAGGTGACTGAGCTTCTAAGAGGTCATTTAATTTGTATTAATCAGTACTTAACAAAGACCATTTACTGAAGTCGTAACATAGTGCACATGTCACGATGATACCTGCAAATTCTAACTTGTATGGTAAGGATTTTGTTGATGTTGTTACTGAGTCAGTGTAACTAGTAACAAAAGTCTAAACCTCTCATAACAACTGGTAACAGCTAGTAAACTAAGCTTTAAATCTCATGTCAGTGTGACTGTGCTACAAGACAAGATTCCCGAGTCAATTATTTTCTTTTTGATTAAAATACCCTCCAAAATAGCAAACTGCTTTCCCATTAATGAAAGTTCAAGCCCCCATAAGACTTTTATTGTCCTCAATAATATTGTCACTCCTTCTAGGGAAATCCTTTCGTTCCTTATCAACATCACTAATAAAATCTTTCTCTTAAGACAGAAATAACCAACCAGAATTATTTCTGACGTGTTCCTTCACAAGAAGATTGAGAGCTTCAATTTGTTCACTCCCAAGAGAATCACTTTTGGGTGACTCAGATCTAAAGTAAACCTCTAAATTCTTTCCCCAAAGCAATAGCTATGAAGAATGACTGGTCTCTTCCAAATTTTGCAGCAAATTGAACTTTTTCCAGTTACCCCGAGTTAACAGTCTGGCTAGATTTAATAGTAACCACCAATATAAGATCGATCGTTTTACCTTGCCTAATTGGCAGATTCAGTAAAAGTGACTTATTTCCATGGCATTTTACAGTGGTTCAATTTCTAGCCTGCCTTGTAATAAAATGCTGTTGAAATGAAGATAGCAAAGGATGCTGCCACAGAACAGAGAGAAGCATATCTGTAATACGCATGGTGTACTTGCAAGATATGCCCTCCAACTGAGAGAGACAGAGAAAGAGACAGAGAGTGCGCGAGAGGGCACGCACACGCCAGACTCCTCTGACCCGAGCAGAATTTAAATCCATTCCCAGAAACAAAACCTGAATCTCTTCTTTAATTCTGTCATCTGTAATCATCTCTTAAAAAAATAAAGAGGATGTACTGTCTAGGATATGAAGCTAAAAAAACTAAATGTTATATTAGGTGGGAAGCAGGGAAATGCAGCAGGGTGCAGTTACTTTATGACTACTCCAAGGCTACTGATGTATTTTATTGTCAGAATGAGAAATTTTCTTATTTTCATTCACTAACAATCCTTGGGAAGAAATGCTGCAAAGTAAATCAGTGATTATTTAAATAAGGCTTTAGTTTGAATTCAGTTACCTAAAGAAAGAACATTTATCCCTTCTTCTGTTTTATGAAGCTTGGAAAGATTAACAAAAAAAAAATTACTCTTTATATACTTCTAAGAAAACACACATGTTTCCCATTTAAATAAATTCAACTCCTTTATAAATTGTTTGATTTTGTCAAAAAATTTTCTTCTCATTTTAATTACTTCAAGTAACAAAAGAGAATTATCAACTGTCAGGCTTTCTCTTAGCTATGTAATATGTTTTTCCACTGTCTTAATTTTATTAAAAAAATAATATATTGTGAGGTGGGTTTAAACAGTTAAAGGTGGAAGATGGCCTCGCTTTCTGTGTCAGCAAACCAATTCCTTCTGCTTTTCCTTACACACTTATATGAATAAATCCTAGATGTAAATGATTACATAATCAACTTGCATATAGTTCTGTTGCTTTCTTTTTGTTTCAAATTATGCTCTTCAAAGCAATTTCATATTCATCAGAAAAGGCACATTTTCAAGTAATGGACAACTATTCAAATTTTATTACAATATTAATCAGATACTTTCCATTCCATTCATTCTAAATCTTCCAGAGCAAAGTGCAAAACCTTTCAGGTAATTGGCAGAATATGAAGACCCTAGACAGCCTAACCTCAATGCTCTGTTCCTGGTTTCCAGATGAGACCTTTACTCGTAGCTGCCCTAAGTCATTTACCCTTATGGCTACCCTACCATTCTCTGCCACTTCTCTCCTTCTCTTCCTGGTTTCCTCCTTAGACTCCAGGTATCCAATGCTGACATCCATCCCTCTGATGTTCAATGTTACAGCCTGTAGTCTTGTCCTTGCCTGAAATGCTTCACATTCTAAAACTAATCGGAACATTAAAACCATGACTGGAAGGAACACTAAAAATCAAGTGGCTCAACACTTTTATTTCCAAAGTGAAAATATGGAGAACCTGAGAGATTCAATAATTTCTGAAAATTACATATTTAGTTAATGGTAAGCTGGGATAGTACTCTGGCTTCCCAGGCAAGAAGGCTGTCTTAGGTTGAGTTTGTTCCTAAACAGACCCTAAGCCAAATATTTGGGTACAAATAGTTTATCTGAGAAGTCATCTCAAGAGACATCATGGGCGGGTAGAACTGTGAGATAGTTTACCCCATGGACATCTGGGGCCCAGTCTTGCTGGGAAACCTCTGAGAAACTAGGAATTGAGAGATACCTTGGAATCATCCCACCACTGGGCAAGGATTCTAGGGTACTTATCCATCATTTCCCATCCCTCCTTGGTTAATGGCAGCTCTGGCAGCACTAACTACTTTTTGCCCATGTTCAAACTGTCTGAGACTCTCCTGTGGCCAGTGAATGCCTTCAGACAGAGAGGAAGCCACTGGTATATACAGAAACTGCCTGCACGCAACTTCCAGTGTAGGCCAAGGGGAAGAGAATGCATACATGGTCTACCAGAGGAATGAATGAATGATCACACAGAAAAAGTGGTCCAGTTTAAGGTCTAGCACTGGCTGTAACTACTTTATCAGATGTTCAATTAAAACCTATGTGACAAGTGAACCTCTTTTAGTCACAATTTCCATGTGAAAATTAGAATGCAGTTGATGCTTTATTTTTTCCCAACGGGGTAGCAGACGGGATTGCCATAGCTATAGCTCTCCCCAAACTGTTTTATCTTAAGCTGCTGTGGCCAAAGGATGGCTTTGGCTGCAACAATAGCAAAAGCAGCCCCATTCTTCACTGAACCTGAAGTTCATGAAATAAAAAACAGCTCTGGGACTTAAAAAGAAAGGTATCTTTCATCTGCATGAAAGAATTGTGAAGCTAGGTATGACAAAAAGTTATATTAAAAAAAAAAAAGAATGAAGTTGGGTGAGACACACATTTAGGAGGTATGAGTTGAGGGAGCAGATATTTCCTTTCAAAGCCATAAATCCAAGAAGCACAGAATCCTGAGTAGAGTTGTCAGATATGATCCAGGATGCCCAGTAAAATCTGAATTTCAGCTAAACAATAACTAATTGGGGACATATTTACACTAAAAAAAAAGTTCATTGTTTATGTGAAGTTCAAATTTAACTAGGCTTCTTGTACTTTTATTTGCTAAATCTGGCAACCTTAATTTTGGGCCAATCATGAAGGTTCTTCTGTGTGTGTGTGTGTGTGTGTGTGTGTGTGTGTGTGTGTGTGTGTGTGTGTGTGTGTGTGTGTGTGTGTGTGTGAGAGAGAGAGAGAGAGAGAGAGAGAGAGAGAGAGAGAGAGATGATGGACGGAGCAAGGCTTTGTTCCTACAGTAAAACCCAGAGCTAGTTTTATAATGGTTATTAGAATGCAACACTGTCACAAATTGCAGATGACATGATTTTATATATAGAAAACCCTAAAGACTCCACCAAAAAACTGTTAGAACTAATAAATGAATTTAGTAAAGTCACAGGGTATAAAATCAATATCCAAAAACCTGTTGCATTTCTATACATTGAAAACAAACTATCAGAAAGACAATTCTTTTTTAAAAAAATCCCATTTACGATTTCATCAAAAAGAATAAAATGCTTACCAATAAATTTAACCAAGGAGGTGAAAGACCTGTATGCTGAAAACTGTAAGACACTGATGAAAGAAACTGAAGAAGACACAAATAAATGGAAAGATATGCCATGCTCATTGAATGGAAGAATACTGTTACAATGTCCATATACCCAAAGCAATCAAGGGATTCAATGTGATCCCTATCAAAATTCCAATCACATTTTTCATGGAAATAAAACAATCCCAAAATTTGTATGGAACCACAAAAGGCCCCAAATAGCCAATGCAATCTTGAGAAAGAAGAACAAAGCTGGAGACATCAAGCTACCTGATTTCAATTTATATTACAAAACTACAGTAATCAAAACAGTATGGTATTGGCATAAAAAACAGACACATAGATCAGTGGAACAGAATAGAGAGCCCAGAAATAAACCCATGCATAAACAGTCAATTAGTTTACAACAAAGGCACTCAGAATATACAAGGGGGAAAGGACAGTCTCTTCAATAAGTGGTGCTGAGAAAACTGGACAGAACATGCAAAAGAATGAAATTAGACTTCTATCTTTTACCTTACACAAAAATCAACTCAAAGTGGATTAAAGACTTGAATGTAAGACCTGAAACCATAAAACCCCTAGAAGAAATCATAAGTGGTAAGCTCCTTGACATTAGTCGTGGAAATGATTTTTTAGATCTGAGTACAAAAGCAAAGGGAACAAAAGCAAAAATAACCAGTGAGACGACATCAGACTAACAAGCTTCTGCACAGCAAAGGAAAACATCAACAAAATGAAAAGGCAACCTACCAAATGGGAGAAAATACTTGCAAATCACATATCTGATAAGGGATTAAAATCCAAAATATCCAAAATATATAACGAACTCATACACCTCAACAGCAAAAAAAAAAAAAAAAAAAAATCTGATTAAAAAATGTTCAGAGGAACTGGATATTTTTCCAAAGAAAACATATGAGTGGCCAAAAGGCACATGAAAAGATGCTCAACATCACTAATCAGGGAAATGCAAAGTCAAAACCACTATTATCAAAAAGACAAGAAATAACAAGTGTTGGGGAGAATGTAGAGAAAGGGGGATCCTCATGCACTGTTGGTGGGAATGTAAACTAGTGTGGCCACTGTGGAAAACAGTATGGTTGTTCTCCAAAAAATTAAAAATAAAACTTACATATGATCCAGCAATTCCACTTCTGGATATTTATCTGAAGAAAACAAAAATACTACCTCGAAAAGATATCTGCACCCCCACGTTCAGTGCAGCATTATTTACAGTAGCCAAGACATTGAAACAACCTTAGTGTCTACTGACGGATGAATGGATAAAGAAAGTGTGGTGTATATATACACTGGAATGTTGTATATATTCCATAAAAACACATAAAAAATAATAAAATCTTGGCTGTTTGTGACAAATTGGATGGACCTTGAGGGAATTATGGTAAGCAAAATAAGTTAGACAAAAACAAACACTGTATGATTTCAAGTACATGTGGAATCTAAAAACCATTACAAACAAACAAACAAAACAAAACTTACAGATGCAGAGAAAAGAATGGTGGTTGCCAGAGGGGAGGGGGCTTGGGGACTGGGTGAAATGGGTGAATGGGGTGAAGAGGTACAAACTTGCAGTTACAAAATAAGTAAGTCATGGGGGTGTAATGTAGAACATGGTAACTATAATCAATAATGTTATAGTGCATATTTAAAATTTGACAAGAAAGTAAATATTAAAAGCTCTCTTCACAAGAAAAAAAATTCTAACTTTATATGGTGGTGGATGTTAACTAGACTTATTGTGGTGGTCATTTTCCAGTATATACAAATATTGAATCATTTTGTTTCACACCTGAAATGAATATAATGTCATATGTCAGTTATACCTCAATTAAAAATGGAAGCTGAAAAGAAAAATATTTCTGTAGAAATTCTAATCACAGAAACAATAAATACTTTCTGGAAACCAGGGAGCATAACTGTAAGTGTACAAATAAACTGAAGAAAGGTAACATGGAAATATTAAAATTATTAGATGCTACATTTTATAGGAAAGCAATGTTACAGATGTTCATTTTTCATCAAGCTTGGCCTGCTCTAAGACCTTATGAATCGAAGGTAAAGCCATGTTTAAAAAATCTTGCCTTATTACTTAAATTTGATTTGCAGGTAATCCCTACAGAGACCCTCTTCTAAGAAACCAAAACTTTAATAAATCACATAGCCAGCATTGTTCTCTTCCAGGAATATATTTCATTTTTTTCAAATATGAAATGCCTAGCTATTTTGTATTTGAAAAAGTAAACATCGCAAAAAGTATTAGGTAAGAATTATTTTAAAACTCTTCTCAATTGAAGCTTTAATTCTTTCTCATCTATAAACCATGGCATGTGTATGTACGTAATACACATATACACTTAGTTTGTTTTTCAGATGAAAACAAATAGCATAAAATATACTAACCTTATGTTGTTGTACTTGGCGTTTTAGGTCCTCAAGATCAGGTCCAAAGGGTTCTTTTTCCATTTTCCTTGTTCTCTCTTCTGTTTTTGTTAGCCAGTCATGTAACTCTTTCAGTTGCTGATTCTGGAGATCCATTAGAACTTTATGTAAACTGAAAATTTGAAAGACGCCTATTATTGCCTCTGTCAAAACAACTTTACTTACTATTATTAAACCTATTACTAGGTAAAATTATTGACATTTATAACTAAATGTGTGTTCACATGGTTTGGGCATCATTGGACATTAAGAAGGAAGGTAAATAAATAAAGCCCATAATCAATCACCTCTGAAGTTATTCTTTCTTTAACTTATTATAGTTCACACATCCCAATTTTTAGAAAGTTTCACATAGCTAACTAAATGTGAACATGCTAAATAAAGTGTGAGCCATCTCTGGTAACTGAGTTAGTAGTATATCCTGGCAATCATTTGTTTATATATCCATTATTTTAATTTTACTATGTGTGGTGATAAAAGACGGCCACAAAATTCTTTGTCATGCCATCAAGAGATGGAGTCCATTTTCCATGCTCATGAATATGGAGTGGCCTTCTGATTTGTTCTGACCAACAGAATGTGGCAGAAGTGACGCTATACGAGTTCCAAGCATAGGCTGTAAGAGAACAGGTAGCTTTTGTATTCTCTCTGTTGGAACCCAGCTGCCATGCTGTAAGGAAGCCCAAGCTAGACTACTGAATGATTAGAGACCATCTTGAAAGTAACTCTGGAGGATAAAATGCTCTCTTAGAAGTTGAGCTTCCTGATGAAGCCCAATGAGTGACCCCAGTCATACCACGATTGCAGAACAACAACCTAGATGAGCCCTGCCCATATTCCTGATCTACAGAATCACGATATAATTATAAACTTTTGTATTAAGCCACTACGTTTTGGAGTCATTTGTTATGTAGAAGTAGATAAGTCAAAGAATGCATTTTTGTTTTTTTTTCCAAAAAAAAAAATAGGGTAATGTAATTACCTATTACCAATAGGTAATGGATTTAAAGTCCAAAGGCTTGGTTTTGGTTCACAGCCTGGCTATATGCCCTAGAACTAACTTCTTAAACGTTCTCAATTTGAATACCAGCATCAGGGACGTGAGACAATATCTTGCCTATCAATCACACAATTTCATGGTGAGGATGAAAGGTAAAATTTAGGTTATTTCACAATGTTGATTCTTCCAATCCAAGAACATGGTATATCTCTCCATCTATTTGTATCATCTTTAATTTCTTTCATCGGTGTCTTATAATTTTCTGCATACAGGTCTTTTGTCTCCTTAGGTAGGTTTATTCCTAAATATTTTATTCTTTTTGTTGCAATGGTAAATCGGAGTGTTTTCTTGATTTCACTTTCAGATTTTTCATCATTAGTATATAGGAATGCCAGAGATTTCTGTGCATTAATTTTGTATCCTGCTACTTTACCAAATTCATTCATCAGCTCTAGTAGTTTTCTGGTAGCATCTTTAGGATTCTCTATGTATAGTACCATGTCATCTGCAAATAGTGACAGCTTTACTTCTTCTTTTCCGATTTGGAATCCTTTTATTTCCTTTTCTTCTGTGATTGCTGTGGCTAAAACTTCCAAAACTATGTTGAATAAGAGTGGTGAGAGTGGGCAACCTTGTCTTGTTCCTGATCTTAGTGGAAATGCTTTCAGTTTTTCACCACTGAGGATGATGTTGGCTGTGGGTTTGTCATATATGACCTTTATTATGTCGAGGAAAGTTCCCTCTGTGCCTACTTTCTGCAGGGTTTTTATCATAAATGTGTGCTGAATTTTGTCAAAAGCTTTCTCTGCATCTCTTGAGATGATCATATGGTTTTTCTCCTTCAATTTGTTAAGATGGTGTATCACGTTGATTGATTTGCGTATATTGAAGAAACCTTGCATTCCTGGAATAAACCCCACTTGATCATGGTGTATGATCCATTTAATGTGCTGTTGCATTCTGTTTGCTAGTATTTTGTTGAGGATTTTTGCATCTATGTTCATCAGTGATATTGGCCTGTAGTTTTCTTTCTTTGTGACATCCTTGTCTGGTTTTGGTATCAGGGTGATGGTGGCCTCACAGAATGAGTTTGGGAGTGTTCCTCCCTCTGCTATATTTTGGAAGAGTTTGAGAAGGATGGGTGTTAGCTCTTCTCTAAATGTTTGATAGAATTTGATTCAATGCAACCCCTATCAAACTACCACTGGCATTTTTCACAGAACTAGAACAAAAAATTTCACAATTTGTATGGAAACAAAAAAGACCCCAAAGAGCGAAAGCAATCTTGAGAACGAAAAATGGAGCTGGAGGAATCAGGCTCCCTGACTTCAGACTATACTACAAAGCTACAGTAATCAAGATAGTATGGTACTGGCACAAAAACAGAAAGATAGATCAATGGAACAGGATAGAACACCCAGAGATAAACCCACGCACATATGGTCACCTTATCTTTGATAAAAGAGGCAGCAATGTACAGTGGAGAAAGGACAGCCTCTTCAATAAGTGGTCCTGGGAAAACTGGACAGGTACATGTAAAAGTAAGAGATTAGATCACTCCCTAACACCATACACAAAAATAAGCTCAAAATGGATTAAAGACCTAAATGTAAGGCCAGACACTATCAAACTCTTAGAGGAAAACATAGGCAGAACACTCTAGGACATAAATCACAGCAAGATCCTTTCTGACCCACCTCCTAGAGTAATGGAAATAAAAACAAAAATAAACAAATGGGACCTAATGAAACTTCAAAGCTTTTGCACAGCAAAGGAAACCATAAACAAGACCAAAAGACAACCCTCAGAATGGGAGAAAATATTTGCAAATGAAGCAACCGACAAAGGATTAATCTCCAAAATTTACAAGCAGCTCACGCAGCTCAATAACAAGAAAACAAACAACCCAATCCAAAAATGGGCAGAAGACCTAAATAGACATTTCTCCAAAGAAGATATACAGACTGCCAACAAACACATGAAAGAATGCTCAACATCATTAATCATTAGAGAAATGCAAATCAAAACTACAATGAGATATCATCTCACACCAGTCAGAATGGCCATCATCAAAAAATCTAGAAACAATAAATGCTGGAGAGGGTGTGGAGAAAAGGGAACACTCTTGCACTGCTGGTGGGAATGTGAATTGGTTCAGCCACTATGGAGAACAGTATGGAGGTTCCTTAAAAAACTACAAATAGAACTACCATATGACCCAGCAATCCCACTACTGGGCATATACCCTGAGAAAACCAAAATTCAAAAAGAGTCATGTACCAAAATGTTCATTGCAGCTCTATTTACAATAGCCCGGAGATGGAAACAACCTAAGTGCCCATCATCGGATGAATGGATAAAGAAGATGTGGCACATATATACAATGGAATATTACTCAGCCATAAAAAGAAACGAAATTGAGCTATTTGTAATGAGGTGGATAGACCTAGAGTCTGTCATACAGAGTGAAGTAAGTCAGAAAGAAAAAGACAAATACTGTATGCTAACACATATATATGGAATTTAAGAAAAAAAATGTCATGAAGAACCTAGGGGTAAAGCAGGAATAAAGACGCAGACCTCCTAGAGAACGGACTTGAGGTTATGGGGAGGGGGAAGGGTGAGCTGTGACAGGGCGAGAGAGTGTCATGGGCATATACACACTAACAAACGTAGTAAGGTAGATAGCTAGTGGGAAGCAGCCGCATGGCACAGGGATATTGGCTCGGTGCTTTGTGACAGCCTGGAGGGGTGGGATAGGGAGGGTGGGAGGGAGGGAGACGCAAGAGGGAAGACATATGGGAACATATGTTTAAGTATGACTGATTCACTTTGTTATAAAGCAGAAACTAACACACCATTGTAAAGCAATTATACCCCAATAAAGATGTTAAAAAAAAAAAAGAATATACTGCTTCATCTCATAATTGATAATCGGCCTCAAATCTTTCAAGTAAAAAAGAATATAAAAATACATGTAATAAATAAAAATACAGACTTTTCCAAAAGCAAAAAAAAAAAAACTACAAATAGAACTGCCATATGACCCAGCAATCCCACTACTGGGCATATACCCTGAGAAAACCATAATTCAAAAAGATTCATGTACCAAAATGTTCATTGCAGCTCCATTTGCAATAGCCCGGAGATGGAAACAACCTAAGTGTCCATCATCAGATGAATGGATAAAGAAGATGTGGCATATATATACAATGGAATATTACTCAGCCATAAAAAGAAACAAAATTGAGCTATTTGTAATGAGGTGGATAGACCTAGAGTCTGTCATACAGAGTGAAGTAAGTCAGAAAGAGAGAGACAAATACCGTATGCTAACACATATACATGGAATTTAAGAAAAAAATGTCATGAAAAACCTCGGGGTAAAACAGGAATAAAGACACAAACCTACTAGAGAATATGGGGAGGGGGAAGGGTAAGCTGTGACAAAGCGAGAGAGAGGCATGGACATATATACACTACCAAACGTAAGGTAGATAGCCAGTGGGAAGCAGCTGCATAGCACAGGGAGATCAGCTCGGTGCTTTGTGACAGCCTGGAGGGTTGGGATAGGGAGGGAGATGCAAGAGGGAAGAGATATGGGAACATATGTATATATATAACTGATTCATTTTGTTGTAAAGCAGAAACTAACACACCATTGTAAAGCAATTACACTCCAATAAAGATGTTAAACATAAAGATGTTAAAAATTAAAAAAAAAATAAAACCATAAAATGCCCCCGAAGAGGAAAAAAAAAAATAGGTGATTTCATCCATTAATTCAACAAAAAGTTGAGACTCAAATGAGAAGTATTAGTACCTGTTTTAAGGTAAATATTCTTCATGAAGGCATGTTTAAAGCATTTTTGAAAACCATAGTATACTGCACACTGATCTCTTTATGTTAATAAAGAGGACATAATTCCAGTTAGAAATTTATTATTCTGATTTATAAAATCTTTACAAGAAATTTCCAATAGTCTGCATGTTTAAACATACAAAATACACACGTAACTGAGAGCGTTTTAAAATAATTTAGATTATACAATTTACCATTACACCTTTAACCTTATAGAGACACATGTCTCCTGAGGCACACTGTAATCAAAAGTCTATGAGAACAAGCTTTCATTTATCAAACACAAGAAGTAGATGTTTTATTTTTATGGGAAACAACATAGATGAAGCATCCATTTAAGTGGAAGCAAAAACTCAAAAGTTGCTAGTTTAAGTCTCTTAGGCAATGAACACCATCCTGACATTGCAAGGTATATAAATCTTTTACTTTATTGGTTTAGTCTATCCCTTGAGAACTGACTTGATAATAAGATTTCATGAAATTTGGCTGCAATATCATTCCCTGTGTTTGTTGTTTTTCCTGCCCCGTTTCTTGTTATATTGAGCTAAAAATCTCACAATGTATAAACTAAGGAAAAAATCCCACATTATTACTTATACTTGAAGAAATGTTTCAAGTCTAACACACATGTGTTAGTGTTAATAAGGGATTTCATTTAAAAAAATATATATATATATATATATTTTTACTTTTGGACAGACGTTTCATTCAACAAATATTCACTGAGTTCCATATCTGTGCTGGAAACTCCTGTTTGTTAGGAACAGACAAAAGAAAATATCCTTATATTCAAGTAGCTTAGAGACCTTTATGGAAATTCATACATCAACAATTATAATAGTACAAGGAAATCATTATAATTAGATTTATATACATTCGGAGGAGACATAAAAGCAGCTCCAAGTTGACCTGGGTTCATTATGAATGGTGTCATTACACAACACATAGCCTGAGAGTTGAGACTTAAAAAACTGAGTCATACACTTATTAAATGTAAAATTATTGAGTACTTAGATATTATGAATGGAGAGGTGAGAAAGACCCACACAGCCCCTTACAGTCACAGATCTTACATTCTGAGGATGGGGGCCATAGATAATATAGAGCTCATTAGGCCATTAGTTAATTGTAATTGTGATCATGCTATGAAATGAGAGTAACTGAACTGAGTCTGTGAGGTAAGGAAGGCTTTCTGAAGCACTAATATTTGAATAACTCTAAAGTCTGAAGTAAGAGGAAGTAGTGAAGAGGAAGGGGTAAACACTTTCTAAATAGAAGAAATCACCTGTGCAAACGTCCTGAGGCATCAGAAAGGACCAGGAAGGCCGATACAGCTTGATGATATAAGGTGTGGGAGAGTTATACAATGTCATACCCTACACTAATCCATGGGTTCTGGGAAATTTCTTGAGCTCTGCCTGAAAATCTGAAGTCTGAACCTCAAATAATCTTTTATGTTTAATAGTGGTTTCATCTTATAAACCTGGAGTCAGAGACTAACCAGTAAGAATGGATATACCAGTAAGCACTTTGTCAGGTATTGCATCTTTTATAGGTGGAATGTAGGAATGTGTAATTGAAGGTTCTTGGAGAAGGGGCCGGCATAACTGGGTGGCAGATGTTGTATGGGGACACTTGGTGTGCAGCCTGTGTGGTTCAATATTTTAATGACTGGTACAATTACATCAGTGTTTCCCAGACAAATAGATCCCTGCTTTTCCTCTCTAGACCAATGGTTCTCAAAGTGTGGCTCCTGAACCAATAACATCATCCTATCCCCTTGGGGGATGTCTTAGTGCACGCACACGAGTGTGTGTACACACACACAGAGCTTACGTGTGTGTACATATATATTTATATATAGTGTGTACATACATATGATTTTAATGTATATATGAAATCATATAGCTTAGGATGAAAATTAAGTAAAAAGTAAAAAAAAATGATTATTTTAAGGGAAAGTATTTAGTGTATAATGATAAAGACAAGTGCAGAAATGAAAGAAATTGTGAAGGTGGAGCATGATTAACTTGTCTTTGAAAATCACTCAATAATTACATTTGGTTCTGATTATCACCTAATGAGGTAGCTAATACTGTTATTTTATTTCTGAGGACACTGTAACTTGGAAAGGTTAAAGAACTTGCCCAACGTGTCTCACAGACATGTTAAGTCTGTATATAAATGGTAAACTGTGACCCAAGTCTGTGCTCTTAACCTTGAATTATTTTCCTTCTTCATGGATAAAATGTTGTATTAGGTTGGGTCATATGAAGTTGCTGGTACTTGAGGCTTTTATTCCATGAAAATGACAATTTCATTTTGTTCAACCTAAAATACTATTAAAATGAGAAAGTCAGTCCACATTTCCAACTAACATTCTCAAGATGCAAATAAATTAGGGAAATTTATCAAATTCATAAAATAAAAATCTACCACCCACAGGCAAGGAAAGAGTTTGCATTTTTCTTGGTTTCAATTTATGGTTTTCAAGTGGTCATTTAGAAAAGGACATAAAATCAAAAGGAGAATGGAGCATAAATATGACTGGCACTTGAGAGAGGAGGTAGGCAAATTGTAATAAAATAGCTCCAGACAGGAGATGGTCCTGACAAAGTCCAGAGGCAGAAGGATGCAGGATATGATACTACAAACTGCTGCAGCCAACTTCCAATTGTAAAAAGCATAGGTGGACAGAGGGAGACTAGCAAAACCAATACACTGAAAGAAGCTAGGACTCTGATGGCACAACTGAGTCACAGACTTAATGGTCTCGAGTCACCCCACCTGTAAATTTATTGTAATAAGATAATAGATATCCTTATTGTTTTAACCATTGCTTCCCAAACTTTAATGTGTATATGGCTCACGTGGTGAGTGTGTCTTATTACGGACTCTAAGTCAGTGGGTCTGAGAAGAGGGCTGAGATTCTTCATTTCTAACAAATGCCCAGGGGATGCCAATGTCGCTGGTGCATGGATCACACTTTAAGGAGCAATGCTACAAACCACTTTGAGTTGGGCTATTTGTTAGTTACAGTAAAAGGCATCTTAAGGTATACCGTTTTTTAAATAATTTTATTGGAGATCTGTCTCTCACCTCACACCCACTGCAGGAACATTAGCTTCCTTAACATGAAAGAAATCAATGCAAACATAGGATCTGCTTTACAGAGATGCTGTTGGACCCTGGGAAAGCATTTATTCCCCAACCAGTACTGTCCAGAATCTTCTACAATAATGTAAATTTTGTAGATCTGCACTCTCCAATACTGTAGCCACTATAGCCATGAGTGGTTACTGTGCACTTGAGATATGGCTAGTGTGACTGAGAAACTGAAATTTTACCCATACTTAACTATAATAATTTAATTTCAATTAAATAGCTACATGTGGCTACTGGCTACAGTATTAGCACAACTCTAAACCAACAGATAATTGGATTTACAACAGCAAAAATCCTTATTTGAAGTCTTTACCATACCATTTCTTTATGCAATGCAATATTTATAAGGAATGATATTCTGAGTTAAGGAATCTAGCAATAAATATGAACAGCAATTTTTGATATTTCCATTCTCTAGACACAAACTTATAAATGCCAAAATTGTACATGTTTTTATTAATTTCAGCCTATATTTGATACTCTTAAGAGTGTTTCTTGGACTTTATGTTAATATATTATAAAAAAGATGTAAAAATACTTACAAAAAATTAATCATGTATGTAAAAGTACAGACTTTCTAAATCCTAGGGGATTACAGTTAAAAATTACAAAATTACCAAGAATGGTAAACCCTTTAGGAAGACAAGTTCTCAAGCCCAATTTCCTAGACTTCATAATTATTTGTTTATATGCAATTCTTAACGAAGAAATACAACTAACAGAAGAAGGTAAAGTATTATTGTGAATTTCTAGATTACAAAAGAATCACCAGCGATGTTCAATTAACATGTTATAAATTCACAATACAATCCCATGATTTAAGTTGTCAATAAAACATATAGTTGGCCAGTGTGAATTAGAGAAACTGAATTAACAAGACATTTTTAAACTACATGCCATTTAGTAACTAAAATCACACTGATAAAAACTAAAATTAATTTATTCACTTATTTAAACTGTTGGCTTGAAAATCTTAGCAAAATGGTTTTAATGAATAGATTATAGAGTTCTGATTTTACCTCAGGAATTGCTTACACGCAACCAGATGCTCCAAGAATTCTGACATATGCTTAAACGTGTAGCTATATAAACCCTATAAATCCCCGTATATGGGTTTTTATTTCATTTACTCTATTAATAAAGTGGCCATTGAAGGTGATGTTTAAGTCCAGTTTTTATTCAAATTATCACATAAAGGTGAATTAGTGGAATTTATCTCTAGCCAGGTGATTCCAATGAACACCCAGGGTTGAAAATTATTGTATTGGTTCTCAGGACTCAGGCATAATATTTACATAAGCCCTGGGATGATGACAAGTGGCAAATGTTTTGGTAGCTGACCCCAGGCAGCATGGCCACTTTATTAACCAGAGGCATGGAGATAATATGGACGTAAGTTTATGGTAAATAAAAATGTCTTTACCCAATTATTTATAAACTAATAATACTTTATAAGTAGTACACTATCTATTAAATAGTAATTCTGACCTTGCACAATTTGGGACTTATAAATAAAATTTTATTTGTGAGTAACAAATTATATTCATCATTTGTCAGACAATAAAAGTATTACTGTAATTAATCCTAATGATGCAGGAACTGATATTAGCCCCAATTTACCGATGGGGGAACAAAGGTTTACCTGAGTCAAAAGGCAAGCAAGGGGAGGTGGGAAAGTGGGAATCAGGTATTGTGGCCCTGGGGTCTGCTTCACCATTATGCTATGTTACCTGTACAAATGATACTTTTTTAGAGATAACTTTTGTATCTATTCCTCATTTCATTTATGTCAGTGATTATCAAGAAGGAAAAATAGAAGAAAAAAGAAGGTCATTTACTGGGATTTTCTAGATTTTTGTCATTAATAGATAATTTTACTCTTTCTTCTCACCAAAACAAGGTGACATTATGAGGTTTACGTTAATGACAGAAACCACCATACACTTTGAGACCCGGTTCCCGTCAAACATATGGTGACAAAGTAAAATGAATGACCAGACATTTTAAATATTTATAATGTTTCATTAAATGTAAGAAACAGAAAATCTGATATATTCCAGGCAAAAAAAGCAAACATTGCTTTAAAACAGAAAAACAATATTGATAAATTCAAGAAAACTTTCAGTCACATATGTACAAATACATAAAGGGTTTCTGTTGTCCGGCAGTAATGAATGGGCCATATAAAGCACATGAGTATTTTTCAACTCTCAAGGCTTAGAACATTTATCAAAGGTCACTGAATGCCCTGTGAAACATAAGGCTTAAAACTAAGAATCCAATAAAGTAATGACTCCCAAATGCATAAGACTTTCACCATCACTGTCACTTCTACTTGACCACCTTTACGGTCACCACCTCCACCACCAATTTCTGCCAGTTCCCATACTAAATTTCTTAAAGTCTATCATCAGAATCTGTGCACGTGCTTAATCCCTCCTGCTCCCCTGCACCTCCTTGCCTTAAAAAGGCCATCCTCTTTCCTCCAACTCCTAACCACACCTTAAAAGACCCAGCTGCAAAGCCTGACACTAGACAGTGGTCTTCTGTCTCTAAATCTTAGGCACTAGTGTAGTAGGAGTTTCCATTGGAGAATGAAGTGAGGCAACGGTCTAACAGAATCATATGAAGTTTCTTTTTTTTCCCCAAAAACAGATGTGTCCATGCTCTTTTCTACAACACCATCACTCCCACCAATCGGTACACTGACATCTTGGGCCAGGGAAGAAAGCAAGGAGAACAGGTCAGGCACATTTTTCGAAAGCTCCCACTAATTCTCACACTTACCATTCTATTATACCCTGCAACCTGGTAGTGGAGGCCAGTTTTTATTCTACAGCCTCACAATAAATATTTTAGAAAGAACTCACCTGCAAAGTTTCTCTTCCAACAACAGAAATGAAACTTTCGATCCTCCCTCAAAATCAAACGTATTTATTTAGTATTTATTTTTCCACTGAATGGAATATGAAAAACAGTATTGTGTTCAAAAAGGACTCTGTGAAACAAAAATGCACCACTGTATTTTTTTTTTTGATTGTATTGGGATTTACCGAATTAACAAATGAGTTCCAGGAATGCCTGTCTTCTTATTTGCCAGTAACTCTGAGTAAAGAGGAGGCCCATGTGGTCCTGGCTCACCCGTATCCTGAGGATGATGTTGGTAAACCAGCTTAAGGTGTGGAGGGTCACTTATTGGGGCCCCAACTTGGGCCATTCCTGGGTCCTGATTTCTGCCACCTCACCTCCAAAAGGGAGCTCTGTCACATGAAGCACCTAGCAATCCCCCAAGACTAAAGTAGCCATGAATGGGGCCACTTTCCCAGTGACCACAGAGAAGCAAGGGCCAGGGGATGATGCTACCTCAGCCACTTCCTTCAACTGGAATGGAAGAGGGGCATACATCATGTAGGACTACCGGGGTTTTTTATAATAAATCTCAAAAGTGAATTAGTGTTTAATGTCTCTGAGAACAAAATCAAACCAAACTTTCCTTTCCACTTGGATCTTGATGCTATTTTATTCCTCCATCCATATAGCTTAACAACAGTTTAATTACTGAGATTCTTCAACTATCCAGAGCAATATTAAAGTTCAAAATGCAAACAAATTCATTTGCATTTTGACAGCATAAATTCAATATAGTAACAGTAACATAATAAAAAAGCTGCATGGTTGGATGCAATAGATTCTTGTGGCAAATACACTATGGCAACACTCAATTCAATCTTCCTGATTAAATACTTACAAAGTGGGTGAAGAAACTCTCAGATGTCATCACAAACCAAAGGTGACTCTTAAATACGATTGGAAGTCTGTTTAAATTATCACTAGTAAAAATGGGGTATGTTGACACTCTAAGATCATATTAATTTATGCAATAAAAACCCACTCTCAACTTCAAAAATTATGTTACTATATAATATCTGGCATATACGAGACATACAATAAATATTAATTGAATGCATAAATAATATCACTTATCAATCAGACATAAGACAATATAGTACAAAAATGTATACACTTTTCCAATCAAAAATACCAGAATTAAGATTATAAAAACGTCAACTTCCATTAAATCTGCTCCTGTTGAGACAGTCCACTGATTTAATTTGAATCAGTTTTCTAGCCATAAATGAGAATAGCAACACTTTACCTGACACATTGTTTCTCAAACATGCTGAGCTCACTCCTGCCTTGAGATCTTGCCATTTGCTTCCCTTTGGCACAGCTATTAGCATGGACATTCCCTCCCTTCGTTTAGGCCTCTTCTTAAATATTACCTCATCAGGGAGGCCTTCCCTAACTGACCATGTACCCACAGTAACACAAGGTTTCACTCTCTAACCTGCCTTTTTTCCCCCTTTTTATCATTTAATGCCATCTGCTATGATATACATATTTTACATATTTTTTAATTGTCTGTCTCCTCCCACGAACAAGGCATGCTCAATAAGAGAGGGATTTAGTCTGTTGTCCACTGATATTTCCCCAGTATCTAAAACAGTGCAGGGAACACAGGAGGTAAGAATTGTTAGTTAGATGGATGAATGAATGATTGAGCTTAATTTTCTAATTATCATTATTTATCTTTCTGAAAAAGCAGTGTTCCAAAAAATGCTACTCTCAATTCTCTGAATTCCAGAGATTTGGCTTTCCTATTTATAATTTAAACTATGAGAGTCACATACTTTATATTATCGGAACAAGTTGTGTCCACATTTTTTTTTTTGGCCATACCACGTGGCTTGTGGGATTTTAGCTCCCCAACCAGGGACTGACCCGGGCCCCCACCCTCTGTCCACATTTTAACTGTGTGTTGTTTACAGAAAAGACTGTCATGGCTGGCCATATCGATTTAAACCTGATCAACTTACTGTATGTTAATAACTGCTGCTTATTAGGCCAATAATGAATTGTCAATACTCTCACACTGTCTCTATTCTATATTCTTTCACAAGAATCTTGCTGTTCCATGTCAACATTTGAGGAATGGACGTGACATCACCAGCATCATTTCTGGAGCTTCTGAGAAAGTAGTTAATATGTTTGGCCCACCTCAGTTGATAGAAAAATCGGGTGCTTAGGAATCACCTGAGCTCTCATAAAGTTACAGATTCTGATTCTGTTGCATGAGGGCTGAGATTCTGCATTTTTGACTACGCCTCAGGTGATGTTGTTGCTAGTGGCTCCTGAACCACCTTGATCTGCAAGGAATTCTTATTTTAACATGATTAGAAGAAAAAAATGTATTAATGAAACCATGATATAAAATGACAAGTGAGTCTAAGATTACACACTGTTAAAAAGTTCACTGCAGGGTTTCCCTGGTGGCGCAGTGGTTGAGAGTCCGCCTACCGATGCAGGGGACGCGGGTTCATGCCCCGATCCGGGAAGATCCCACATGCCGCGGAGCGGCTGGGCCCGTGAGCCATGGTCGCTGAGCCTGCGCGTCAGGAGCCTGTGCTCCACAACGGGAGAGGCCACGACAGTGAGAGGCCCCCGTACCGCGAAAAAAAAAAAAAAAGTTCACTGCAACAAATTCATTTAACAGATTAAAACTACTTAAGAAATTAATTCATTTATTCATCCATTCATTCAGATATTCACATGTGCAATGTGTTAGTCACTTCACTTGGGAGAAAACAACCCACCCATTTGTTCAGCAACTCTTTTGCTCTATTCACTCCCACATATGTTATCTCATTTCCAGGTTGGAACAGACATTTGAAAGAGAGAGACAGAAAAAAAAGAGATGAGCCAGAGTTGTGAGACATATTTTTCTCTCCAGTCAAAGTGTTGATGGTGATTCACAATTATTTCCCATGTTATGGCTTGTATTTTCACCCAGAGACTATTCGTATCTCTCCTCCTGCTGATGTAAACCAGAACACAACTTCACTTGGCCTCCTTACTGACTTACTTTCATTTGTTTTTCCCTCACCATCACAAAGGTTTTAGTTTCCCCCTGCATGTCCTAACCACAATTATCAGAGAAGTTGATGGAACTTGCTGTGCTTATCTTTATGAGTCCTTGTAGAAATGTCAGTAAATCTCTTTTGCTCTCTGCAGGTTGCATTTTTCAATCAAATTAATTAGCTTATTCATAGAGAAGAAAATCTTCTGTTTTCCCTACGCCAGTAGTCTTCTTGTACTTCCACAGAGGGAAGTTTTGTCTTTTTCTTCTCTCTCCCTCACCTCCCACCACCCAAAGGGTATTCTACAGCATAAAAATGAAACAAAACAAAAATCATTTTGCCTACTCTTCTGAAGGTTTCCAGCTCGAGCATGTCAACAGATACTGTCTTGTCTTAATTATTTTATTTTAACTATGCAATCAATGGCACTTAGTTCTTTCATTTCAATCTCATAAACATTGTTAAAGATTGGTAATTGACCAACAGCAGCATGTTTATGTCAAGGTAGTGTGTGGCTAGAGATATCTTAACAAAGTTCTTTATTATATTAGCCTTTGCTTCATTATCAATTCATGTCCACGAAGATATCAGAATTGAAGAGGAAAGAAATTAATAAGAAAAGAATCCAGTGAGAATAGAATAAAATGGAAAGAAAGGAAGAAGCATCTACATATTTATGTTTTTACTTACATTCCTTTGAAAGGAATATTTTTAAATGTTTCAATAATAAAATTATAACTTCAAATGCAATTTTTATCACACTGCTCATGTTCCCTTGCCCCACAGAAAACATTCACAAACAAATCCTTTGGGGGAAAAAATGAGCAAGGGAATTAGAACAGGCTGGAGGAAAAAAAGAACAAAAAATATATATATGAGGCATAGCTATACAGTATGGTTAAAATAATTAACCTACGGCTAGTCATCTTATTTATAATGATGATAATTCTTTACATTTCGTAATAATTTTGCATTCATAATCTACTTTTCATACCCTATCTTGGCCAGTATCTTTTAGAGGTGTGCCAGGTTCTGTGGAACTGCCACTGTTCCAGAAATCAGTAACTGAGGACCACAGAGGGAAAGTATGTCGCCCAGTTCACATAAATATGTGTTTGAGAAAGGGAGACCTTATCCCTTAGGCAAATTAGAGTAGATTTAGCATAAGTTGGAAATCAGAGCATTTTGTTACCTCTGTATTTTTAAAATTTCCTGTTTTGTTTGATAATTGTTAATGGTTTGTGGGATAAACAGCATTTCCTAGATACAACCTGTATAAAGGTAGCGTCTGTATGTATGAGGCAAGGATGCCTGTTTCCAGGGGAAAAAAAAAATCTTGACTGTTAGAACAGCAAAAAAGAAAATAAATACAGCAGGAATGGTTTATAAATTAATGACTGGGCTAAGATAGTAGAATACATGCATGTATTATTACAACCACCTCCTGGCATAAGATACTAGCATCTCTTACCTGGGCTATGGCACTGATTATAACTGCCCTGTCTTCTTCTAGTGGTATTACCGATATTTTCTTTACCTGTTTTTCCCCTACTTAAACCCTTTTGATGGCTTTTTCTTGTACTTGTGCTAGAACTCAAAGCCCTTGACTTTACCCTGACACTGCAATACACGACAAGACCCCTACGTATATTTCAACCCCATCTCATACTTCAGCTATCTAATCTTCCCTCCTGCAACTCTCCAGCTATGCTGGCCTTTTGGTTCCTCTATCAAGCCAGACTGTCCCTATTTTAGGGCTTTTGCATTGGCTGTTGCCTCTGTCTGAAGTGTACTTCCTCCTGATCTGTATATGGTGGTTCCTTCTTGTCATTCAAATTTCAAATTAAATGGCACCGCCCCAGAAATAACATTCCTGGGTCACAAAGGCTAAGTTAGCCCCTCAAACTCAAACTCTATCACATTACGTTTTAATCTCTTCAAAAAACGTATTCCTATCTGATATTTTTTGTGTATATGTGTGTGTGTGCATGTGTGTGTGTGTGTGTGTGTGTGTGTGTGTGTGTTTTAATTTTACTGGATGTCAGACTCTCTAGAGCTTCTGGAACCTTGCCTCTTGTGTTCATTACTGTATCCCCAATGCCTTGAAATGTAACTGATATTTTGAGGCAGTCCATTAATATTTATTAATATTTGTGTGTATAGAGATACAGATGTAAATAGTATTATATACATATACACACGCTATTACATATATAGTGTTTATATATATCACGATGACTATATATTGAATGTAATTTGATTACTGCTCATAGATATGTTGGTAGATAACTTATAACTTACAAGTGTAAATATTCATAGATTTTAGTTATCAGTTTATCTGTATTCCCAGGCAATTTTTTTACTTTTGTGATAAGACAACAACTTAAGAATTCTAGCTGTCTTTGGTTATATCTCATAGGCCTAGAGAAACCTTAATTATCATTCCTCTCACCCTAACTCTATGCTTAGGCAGGGGTAATGGCTTCTGACTGGGTCTACCCATACCCTATCTTTCTTTGTGGGAGCAAGTTGAAAGGTGCGGACTAATCTATTTTTTGTCTGTTAGCAATTTACTATGCCTTCCTACTCCTAAGTAGTCATATGTTTGGAAACAATAGGTAATGCTCCAAATTGAAGCTAATCATCAACATGGCCATGATAGCAGAAACCGAACAGTTAGCAATGTAGTAAAGCATTAAATAAAATCTCACATTATATTTTTTTAAATACTGGCAACATCCTATTGTTATAATCAGCTTTCGATTCCTCTAAAACAATCTATCAAAAGCCAGGTCCTCCATAGTTTGCATACTGGCTTATCTCATTTAGAATTTTATGCATGAAAACCCACAGAGTTGGTGAAAGTGGTGGGAGAAACTTACTATTATTTACAAACTCACAAGAAATTTCTGAATTTGCTTGGCTTAAAAAATCCTTTGTGTATGTGTATCTCAACAAATTGTCCAGACAAGTCTATGTGCTACAAGCAGTTCTGTATTAGTGTCTCATTTTAAAACCTCTATTATGTTTTAACAAAAGCTATGCCAGCTAAGAGGCTGCCCTAACCTTCTTGCTAATCATTCTAAAAGCTTAAATACAAACCGAAGTCCCCCAAACTTCCCTAAGGACAAACTATACTTTGATGTCAATCTTAGCTCAGTAATATTGATATTTCAGGTTTTACATCCTCCAGCAGGATGGGGGTGAGGAAATTACACATATATGTGTGTGTACATGGTCATCCATGCGTGTGTGTGTGTGTTGTCATCCATCACCTAATGGTAGATATCTCTTTAACAAGGGAATTTTTAAAAATTAACCTGTTTTTAAATGTTATAATAACAGATTAAAAACTTGGGATTTTAACTTTAGGCTGAATTCACCTTTTCTCAACTCAGTCTCAAGCTGCAATTAATTAACTGTTAGTATGAATAATTAATCCCATATTGTTAGTCCTATTGAAAAAAGAGAGTGAGGAACGATGGAGGTATTTAACTTCCAGAAGAGGATGGCAAAACAGAATGCACGAAGGAAAAGAGGGTGGTGCCACTATGGGAAAGGCAGTAAAGGAGGAGGTTTGATTTTAAAGACTTTCAAATTTTATCTGAGGTTGCTCTGTTTAAGTTGCACAAACGGGTGCAAACAAAAGTTGCAACCTGAAGAATGATGGCATATGACCACAAGTAGGAGGTTCTATATCTTATGATTTATAATAATAAATGGGTGGCATAAACTAGTTGAGCCTTGGGCATGGGGGGGAGACTTAATAGTTATAATATGGCTATTATAATTCTCACATCTAGGGTTAGTTGCAATCGTCGAAATGATCACAGCTGGGGGAAAAGTCAACATGCACAGACTACTATCTCTAGGTTTAGAACAACAATATTCGTGAAAATTCTATCTTATATATGCTTTATTTATTCTTTCAAAATACACGAGCTTAAAAATGTGTTTTTCGAACTCCAGTTCGTTTCAGGACCTAGTTTGGGGAAAAAAAAAAAGATGCTCAGAGTCTGAAAGCTCGTGACGCAAAGCTGCTGAACGAGTACCGGGATCCGAGGGGACGTCCCCACACCTCAAGAGGCAGCGAGCAGGCAGCAGCTTCAGGGAGCTCAGCAGCTGTGTGGATGAAAGGCTCTTGGTGCTGCAGCCAGGAGTGACTGCTGTGCCTCTGAGGTGAGAGAGCCAACTTCAGGACACTGGTCAACAAGAGACCTCCCAGCTCCACGTAATATCAAACGGCGAAAATCTCCCAGAGATCTCCATCTCAACACCAACACCCAGCTTCACTCAACGACCAGCAAGCTACAGTGCTGGACACCCTATGCCAAACGACTAGCAAAACAGGAACACAAACCCACCCATTAGCAGAGAGGCTGCCTAAAATCATAATAAGGCCACAGACACCCCAAAACACACCACCAGACGTGGACCTGCCCACCTGAAAGATTCAGCCTCATCCACCAGAACACAGACACTAGTCCCCTCCACCAGGAAGCCTACACAACCCACTGAACCAACCTTAGCCACTGGAGACAGACACCAAAAACAACGGGAACTACGAAACTGCAGCCTGCAAAAAGGAGACCCCAAACACAGTAAGATAAGCAAAATGAGAAGACAGAAAAGCACACAGCAGATGAAGGAGCAAGATAAAAACCTACCAGACCTAACAAATGAAGAAGAAATAGGCAGTCTACATGAAAAAGAATTCAGAATAATGATAGTAAAGATGATCCAAAATCTTGGAAGTAGAATAGAGAAAATGCAAGAAACATTTAACAAGGACCTAGAAGAACTAAAGAGGAAACAATCAAAGATGAAAAACACAATAAATGAAATTTAAAATACTCTAGAAGGGATCAATAGCAGAATAACTGAGGCAGAAGAATGGATAAGTGACCTGGAAGATAAAATAGTGGAAATAACTACTGCAGAGCAGAATAAAGAAAAAAGAATGAAAAGAACTGAGGACAGTCACACAGACCTCTGGGACAACATTAAATGCACCAACATTCGAATTACAGGGGTCCCAGAAGAAGAAGAGAAAAAGAAAGGGACTGAGAAAATATCTGAAGAGATTATAGTTGAAAACTCCCCTAATATGGGAAAGGAAATAGTTAATCAAGTCCAGGAAGCACAGAGAGTCCCATACAGGATAAAACCAAGGAGAAACATGCCAAGACACATATTAATCAAACTGTCAAAAATTAAATACAAAGAAAACATATTAAAAGCAGCAAGGGAAAAACAACAAGTAACACACAAGGAAATCCCCATTAAGGTTAACAGCTAATCTTTCAGCAGAAACTCTGCAAGCCAGAAGGGACTGGCAGCACATATTTAAAGTGATGAAGGAGAAAAACCTACAACCAAGATTACTCTACCCAGTAAGGATCTCATTCAGATTTGATGGAGAAATTAAAACCTTTACAGACAAGCAAAAGCTGAGAGACTTCAGCACCACCAAACCAGCTTTACAACAAATGCTAAAGGAACTTCTCTAGGCAAGAAACACAAGAGAAGGAAAAGACCTACAATAACAAACCCAAAACAATTAAGAAAATGGGAATAGGAACGTACATATCCATAACTACCCTAAATATAAATGGATTAAATGCTCCCACCAAAAGACACAGACGGGCTGAATGGATATAAAAGCAAGACCCATATATATGCTGTGTACAAGAGACACACTTCACACCTAGGGACACATAAAGACTGAAAGTGAGGGGATGGAAAAAGATATTCCATGCAAATAGAAACCAAAAGAAAGCTGGAGTAGCAATTCTCATATCAGACAAAATAGACTTTAAAATAAAGACTACTACAAGAGACAAAGAAGGACACTACATAATGATCAAGGGATCAATCCAAAAAGAAGATATAACAATTGTAAATATTTATGCACCCAACACAGGAGCACCTCAATACATAAGGCAAATAGTAACAGTCATAAAAGGGGAAACAGGGGATTCCCTGGTGGCACAGTGGTTAAGAGTCCACCTGCTGATGCAGGGGACACGGGTTCATACTCTGGTCCAGGAGGATCCCACATGCCGTGGAGCGGCTGGGCTCATGAGCCATGGCCGCTGAGCCTGCGCATCCAGAGCCTGTGCTCCGCAACGGGAGAGGGTACAGCACTGAGAGGCACACGTACCACAAAAAAAAAAAATTAAAAAAACAAGGGGGAAATCGACAGTAACACATTCATAGTAGGGGACTTTAACACCCCACTTTCACCAATGGACAGATCATCCAAAATGAAAATAAATAAGGAAACACAAGCTTTAAATGATACATTAAATAAGATGGACTTGATATTTATAGGACATTCCATCCAAAAACAACAGAATACACATTTTTCTCAAGTGCTCATGGAATATTCTCCAGGATAGATCATATCGTGGGTCACAAATCAAGCCTTGGTAAATTTAAGAAAATTGACATCGTATCAAGTATCTTTTCTGACCTCAACTCTGTGAGACTAGATATCAATTACAGGAAAAGATCTGTAAAAAATACATGGAGGCTAAACAATACACTACTTAATAACAAAGTGATCACTGAAGAAATCAAAGAATAAAAAAATACCTAGAAACAAATGATAATGGAGACACAACGACCCAAAACCTATGGGATGCAGCAAAAGCAGTTCTAAGAAGGAAGTTTATGACAATACAATCCTACCTTAAGAAACAGGAAACATCTCGAATAAACAACCTAACTTTGTACCTAAAGCAATTAGAGAAAGAAGACCAAAACAACCCCAAAGTTAGCAGAAGGAAAGAAATCATAAAGATCAGATCAGAAGTAAGTGAAAAAGAAATGAAGGAAATGATAGCAAAGATCAATAAAACTAAAAGCTGGTTCTTTGAGAAGATAAACAAAATAGATAAACCATTAGCCAGACTCATCAAGAAAAAAAGGGAGAAGACTCAAATCAATAGAATTAGAAATGAAAAAGAAGAAGTAACAACTGACACTACAGAAATACAAAAGATCATGAGAGATTACTACAAGCAACTCTATGCCAATAAGATGGACAACCTGGAAGAAATGGACAAATTCTTAGAAATGCACAACCTACCAAGACTGAATCAGGAAGAAATAGAAAATATGAACAGACCAATCACAAGCACTGAAATTGAAACTGTGATTCAAAATCTTCCAACAAACAAAAGCCCAAAACCAGATGGCTTCACAGGCGAATTCTATCAAACATTTAGAGAAGAGCTAACACCTATCCTTCTCAAACTCTCCCAAAATATAGCAGAGGGAGGAACACTCCCAAACTCATTCAATGAGGCCAACAACACCCTGATACCAAAACCAGACAATGATGTCACAAAGAAAGAAAACTACAGGCCAATATCACTGATGAACATAGATGCAAAAATCCTGAACAAAATACTAGCAAACAGAATCCAACAGCATATTAAAAGGATCATACACCGTGATCAAGTGTGGTTTATCCAAGAAATGCAAGGATTCTTCAATATACACAAATCAATCAACATGATACACCATAATAACAAATGGAAGGAGAAAAACCAGATGATCATCTCAAGAGATGCAGAGAAAGCTTCTGACAAAATTCAACACCCATTTATGATAAAAACCCTGCAGAAAGTAGGCATACAGGCAACTTTCCTCAACATAATAAAGGCCATATATGACAAACCCACAGCCAACATCGTCCTCAATGGTGAAAAACTAAAACCATTTCCACTAAGATCAGGAACAAGACAAGGTTGCCCACTCTCACCACTCTTATTCAACATAGTTTTGGAAGTTTTAGCCACAGCAATCACAGAAGAAAAGGAAATAAAAGGAATCCAAATTGGAAAAGAAGAAGTAAAGCTGTCACTGTTTGCACATGGCATGATACTATACATAGAGAATCCTAAAGATGCTACCAGAAAACTACTAGAGCTAATCAATGAATTTGGTAAAGTAGCAGGATACAAAATTAATGCACAGAAATCTCTGGCATTCCTATACACTAATGATGAAAAATATGAAAATGAAATTAAGAAAACACTTCCATTTACCACTGCAACAAAAAGAATAAAGTATCTAGGAATAAACCTACCTAAGGAGACAAAAGACCTGTATGCAGAAAATTATAAGACACTGATGAAAGAAATTAAAGTAGATACAAACAGATGGAGAGATATACCATGTTCTTGGATTGGAAGAATCAACATTGTGAAAATGACTCTACTACCCAAAGCAATCTACAGATTCAATGCAATCCCTATCAAATTACCAAAGGCATTTTTCACAGAACTAGAACAAAAAACTTCACAATTTGTATGGAAGCACAAAAGACCCCGAATAGCCAAAGCAATCTTGAGAAAGAAAAACGGAGCTGGAGGAATCAGGCTCCCTGACTTCAGACTATACTACAAAGCTACGGTAATCAAGACAGTATGGTACTGGCACAAAAACAGAAAGATAGATCAATGGAACAGGATAGAAAGCCCAGAGGTAAACCCACACACATATGGTCACCTTATCTTTGATAAAGGAGGCAGCAATGTACAGTGGAGAAAGGACAGCCTCTTCAATAAGTGGTCCTGGGAAAACTGGACAGGTACATGTAAAAGAATGAGATTAGAACACTCCCTAGCACCATACACAAAAATAAGCTCAAAATGGATTAAAGACCTAAATGTAAGGCCAGAAACTATCAAACTCTTAGAGGAAAACATAGGCAGGACACTCTATGACATAAATCACAGCAAGATCCTTTCTGACCCACCTCCTAGAGAAATGGAAATAAAAACAAAAATAAACAAATGGGACCTAATGAAACTTCAAAGCTTTTGCACAGCAAAGGAAACCATAAACAAGACCAAAAGACAACCCTCAGAATGAGAGAAAATATTTGCAAATGAAGTAGTTGACAAAAGATTAATCTCCAAAATTCACAAGCAGCTCATGCAGCTCAATAACAAAAAAACAAATAACCTAATCCAAAAATGGGCATAAACCTAAACAGACATTTCTCCAAAGAAAATATACAGACTGCCAACAAACACATGAAAGAATGCTCAACATCATTAATCATTAGAGAAATGCAAATCAAAACTACAATGAGATATCATCTCACAGCGGTCAGAATGGCCATCCTCAAAAAATCTAGAAACAATAAATGCTGGAGAGGGTGTGAAGAAAAGGGAACACTCTTGCACTGCTGGTGGGAATGTGAATTAGTACAGCTACTATGGAGAACAGTATGGAGGTTCCTTAAAAAACTACAAATAGAACTACCATATGACCCAGCAATCCCACTACTGGGCATATACCCTGAGAAAACCATAATTCAAAAAGTGTCATGTATCAAAATGTTCATTGCAGCTCTATTTACAATAGCCAGGACATGGAAGCAACCTAAGTGCCCATCAATGGATGAATGGATAAAGAAGATGTGGCACATATATTCAATGGAATATTACTGAGCCATAAAAAGAAACAAAATTGAGTTATTTTTAGTGAGATGGATGGACCTAGAATCTGTCATACCGAGTGAAGTAAGTCAGAAAGAGAAAGACAAATACCGTATGCTAACACATATATATGGAATCTAAGAAAAAAAAATGTCATGAAGAACCTAGGTGTAAGACACAGACCTACTAGAGAATGGACTTGAGGATACGGGGAGGGGGAAGGGTAAGCTGGACGAAGTGAGAGACTGGCATGGACATACATACACTACCAAATGTAAAACAGATAGCTAGTGGGAAGCAGCCGCAGAGCACAGGGAGATCAGCTCGGTGCTTTGTGACCGCCTGAAGGGGTGGGATAGGAGGGAGACGCAAGAGGGAAGAGATATGGGAACATATGTATATGTATAACTGAGTTACTTTGTTATAAAGCAGAAACTAACACACCATTGTAACACAATTATACTCCAATAAAGATGTTAAAAAAAATGTGTTTTTCCCCTCCCTATTGTCACACTATAATTTAGTACTGGAATAACAATCCTCCCAGCATATCTAATGAGTTTCTTTGGTCGTATTTTAAAGGTTTTAATCTTCATAAATAATAGCTTAGTAAACTTAAGGCTCTTGGACAATTTCTTTAGCTTAATGTATTCAAATCCACAGTTGGCACTTCATTTCTTTTCATTTAAAAATAAATCTATCTTGTCTCAATAGGCTCTACATGAATACACATACCTAACAATGTAAATCAAAGCACCACATTCAAAATGATGAGATCTACTTGTTACCTTTATAAGAAATATGTCATTTTCAGAAATGTCTCAAAAATTCTTTTTTGATTAAGTCAATATATATTTTTAAGATAATTCACAATCATGCAAGTACTTGAAGAAGGATTTCCAAACACAGGAGAAACTTTTTTCAAGAGGATTTCCATAAACATATGAAAAATATTTTAAGAGCTTTTCCTTCAGAAGAGAAGTTTCCTGTCAACTGTACCTAATATGTGATTTTATGTGCATGATTTCCTGTGTAAACTTCACATCTTCTATATTCACATTTTAATTTCTGGAGAAAACTTGGAAAATATTAACTATGACAACAACTTTAGGAACCTTTAAAGTATAGTTCTGTAGATAGTGGTTCTTCTCTCCAATATCTCCACTTCGATTACAAAAGTGAAAACCAAACTATAACAGACATGAAAATCTAACCAAAATGCCCCCTGAGGAAGAGCTGCATACTTTAGGAAAGAACTGAGAATCCCTAACTTAAAGAAGAAACTGCATCAAAATAATAGTAAGATTCTAAAACTTGCTACTATTAGAAATTAAAAACAGACTTACTTGCTTTGTTTTTCCATGCTAGCTACCCTGAGGCATTCCCATCTTGAATTTAGGAGATTCATTTGTTCTTGAACTTCAGTTTCTTCATCTTCTGATAACTTCCCTGTCCCAATCAGCTGACTTCCCAATTGGAGAACATTGCCAACCCGTCCCTGATGGGATGTCAAATCCATCATATACCCCTGAGAAAGAAAGAAGTTGATAAGAGTTGACACTGTAGGGAAATCATTATGGTTTTGAATCTTTTTTTTCCTTTTTTTGCTATTTTAAATTTGTAGCCTATTTAAACTTTATTCCCAGTAAAAGTATTTTAATTTTTAAGAAAACTTAATACTGTTTTTAGTAAGAATTAAGGAAAATTACTAGCTTAGGTCAACTTCTGCAGAAGCAGACCCTGAGATCAGAACTTATGTGCTAGTGATTTATTAAGGAGGAGATCTCAGGAGAGATCTACAAGGGAGCCAAAGAAGCAGGAAACAGGACTGGGGAGGGGAGGAAGCCAAGTAAGCGTGTCATCTCAGGAAAAGTCTCCCACTGAGGGTAGTTCAGTCTGATACCCCACAGGTACTCTGGAGTGTAAGTTCTATCTCAGCATTGACCTTGACCCAAGAGAAGGGAGTTGGCCTTTCATATTCCTATATGAGTCTTTGGCAGAATCTAATCTCAGCATCTTCAAGTGTTATTCTCCAAAGGACAACTTCCAAAGCTGGCTACTGGAATGCCAAACACATGAACGTTTATTTTGTTTCCTTCTCAAAATAAACACTAAATTATCAAAATACAAGGATCTTATAGAGTAACTGAGGAAAACAGAGAGACTTATCATAAGTCATATGCCTTATTTCATTAATCAATGTTTTTTTTTTAAAAAAAATATTTATTTATTTGGCTGCACTAAGTCTTAGCTGTGGCTCGGAGGATCATTTTCAGTTGCGGCATGCAGGATCTTTAGTTGCGGCATGTGATCTCTTAGTTGCGGCATGCGATCTCTCAGTTGCAGCATGTGGGATCTAGTACCCTGGCTAGGGATCGAACCCGGGAGTCTTAGCCACTGGACCACCAGGGAAATCCCCATTAATCGACGTTTTGCTTTACCTCATGAGTATGAAATTGTTCTTTCACTTCTTCTACATCATTAGAAATCTCTCCTTGTGCTTGCAATGTGTCCTCAGCTGAAAGAAGCCATGAGAGTACTTCTTCTAAAGCTGTCTGGTAACTGTCCAGGTTTACTTCAGTCTCCATCAATGAACTGCCAAGTGACTTGTCTTCAGGAGCTTCCAAACGCTGAACAATAAAACAAATTGGGTGTTATACAATTAGTATCTTGGCAGACTGTTCCAGTACATTAAATGATAAATCAAATGAAATATTTAAAGTGCTAGAAATGTCCACTTGCATTATCAGAGACATGAACAGCAGAAACATACAATAACGAGCCTGCATTTTAACATCCTCACAAATATACACACAAATTCTCAAATGGCAGTTGGAATCCACTTCAAATTAATATTTTATTAAAGCTCTTCTAGATTACTATAAAGAGTGAATTAGTACATCATCTCTTCATGTTGTATTTTAAATGCCATGGATTTTCATCCATAGGTAAATTTTTTTAGTTCATATTTTCAATCCTTTACATATACATTATTGGTATTATATTTACATAACTTTTGCAATAACATTAAAGGAAACATCTCTTCCCAAGATCCCCTAATAAAATATTTCTAAAAATTCACAGACAAGTTATCAGTATGAAAATAAGTGGGGGAAAGGTAAAATTTAAAAAGAAATAACCTCATTCACACATCTTAAATTTCTAACAGTATAACGACTTCTGTGAGTTTAAGCCTTTATTTCCAGAAGGCCATGGTTTAAATAACAAGACATTATCTTAGGCGAAGTATTTGCTACCACATTTATTTAGCAGGATGTTAACTGAGATTCCCAACAGTTGTCTTGTAATTTCTCCTTGGATCCTAAAGCTGAGAAAATGGTAACAAAGTGTTCATAATTCTAAAGAGAAGATCCAGGCCACCTATGAAGGAATTGCTAAGAAGGGACCACAAAACTGTCCCACCACCCTTAATCCACTGCCTAGCTCAAAGGTGTGTAAGAGGAAACAAGGAGACTGGAGAAATCTGGTGAGAAAGGATTCCCCTGGAGTGCGATGCACGTCCATACCTTCCACCACCTCAAGCCAAGTAATGGAGACCTCAAGAGAATCACCTGTAGAGCTGACGGTAGCTTCTAGGATGGAATATTGACCTCTAAACCTGGCTGTGTATTTGCAGAGATTCAGGAGCTATGGTACCAGTACTACCAAGTGATGGGAGAGAGCTCTTGGGGTAAGCTATGTGCCTGCTGCTTTAACCTGAAGGCAATTATCAACAGCAAAAATTTGAACAAATAAGAAAATATGCATAAATTTTTCTTTAGGCCAACTGCACTCATGGCAGGTTGCTGGGCTTTAGAAATCCTGAGAAGGCCCACACTCAAGAGGGTTTCCTGCTGAGGTAAGGGACACAGGCAAATAGTTGAAGTAGTCACAGCAAAAATATTGGAGAAATATTTGGAGAGAAATCTTCTGAACACCCTATAAAGAGAGCAAGCAAACACTGGGCCCTAACAAACAGGATTTTACAAAGGAAACAAACGGCATTGTAAAACAATCAGAAACTACTTGGGGCGGGGGGGTGTGGGGGGCTGTGGGGGGGTGGGGCAGGGTTCAGGACCTTGCCTAGAGAAAAATTCATCCTTTTGATGGTTCTTCCCTGCCATGCCTGCCTTGAATTTCCAGTCCCCAGCAATTCTGGGCCTTATCCCACTGAGCTGCTAGCACCAACTTAACTGTGCTCTTCTGATAAATGCTCCAATTTTGAAACTAATATGATAAATTTCTCTATTAAGTCCTTTAGGATGAAAAAGCATAGTGGCAGTCTTTGGTGTAATATTTTCATCAAATGATGCACTCTTAATCTATTTCTAGAGAACTGGCAGAAATAATGTCATCCTGTTAAGTCAAAATCACCCAACTCCAGTATCTCAAACAGAGCATAAATGCCCCAAGAGGGCTAGTTGCACTGGCCCTTCCCAAGGTCAAGGCAAGTTCTGAAGGGCTGAGGGGTTAGAACAAGTTTCATGGTGTATCCCTTCTCTCTAACCCTAAATACTACAAATAATAAGCATAAAAGTCATCATTAAGAGGAAAAAAGTCACAAAAACGTAGCCTGGGAGATGTGTGTAGACAGAACCAGCTTCATGGTTGGGCAACCTGAGCAGTTTTACAGTGCCCAAGACTCAGAACGACCCCTTGCTTGTTTTATCTGCTTTTTGACATTGCCGTCTTAAAATTTTTAATATTTTTATCTTTGAACTTGGATTTTGTAAGTGAAGTCCAATGGGGTGATGAAGTATGCATGTGAGCAGAGGAGATAAGTACAATAGGTGTGTTTGTCCCATTTGCATATAGTGTTTCTGATGTCCCATGAGCCTAGATTTCTGGTGGACCCATGACATGTGGGAGTTGAGCAGACTCAAAGTGAGCGGAAGGTAACTATGACTGAATGAGAGGGGCACTGACAGCCCCAGTAAGTCATGCTTTCACAGTTTGAATGGGAACTTGCTTCCAATGCAGAAAGAAGGCAATCCTAAGAAAACATGAACAATCAAAGAACCCTATCATATCCTTTCTTACTCTTATTTCTTTCCTGTATTAGCCAACCATTTATGCTGAAACTGATGACGGAGAAAGAAAGGGAAAGATAGGGCAAGATGGTTCCTTTCCTTTCACTCCTTCCTTAACTCATCAGTAAGCTGAAGGCACAGGACATGGGTAGAACTTACACCTATCAAGAAGTGAAATAAAAACAGCTTAGTTGTACAATGTTTCCATGTTAAGAATGAAATACATATGCATGCACAAGCTCTGAAATACAAATTGTGCGATGCTGGTGATTCTGCTTGAGTTAAACGATCTTATATTTGCATTTACAACTGCAGTTGCACAATATAACAATGGGCAGTAAAACTCATGCTAATACTTTAAAATTTTAATTTTCTTTATTCAGTATGTCAAATAGCAAATAAACACGGTGGCAAGTTGAGAGAAAGACCATAGAATTAAGTAAACAGCTTTATATTTTAGTAATTTTAATAGCACTTTCCTTCCTGCAGTTTTGAACAAGGGGCTCCGTATTTCATTTTTCACTGGGCTGTACAAATTGCTAGCCAGCCCTGTATGTAGGTGGAAAAAAAGTACAGTCCACTCCTGGATATTTTGCCTTCCCTGGTTTATGGGTGAGAAGAGATGGGACATTTATTATGTACAATAAAAAGTGGTTATAAAACCCAGGGGCTTTGGAGGCAAACAATCAGTGTTTGAATCCTGTCACCCTGGTAAAGTTACTTAGCCCCATCATTAGTCTTAGCTTCCTCCTATGTAAAATGAGAACAATAATACTTTCCTAAGATTGCCGTAAGAATTAAAGGAGAGTATATAAAGTGTTTGGCAGAATACCTGATCTTGTGCAAGAACCCAATACAGTAGGCGATAGCTATTAATTATTATTCGATTCTTCTACACATAAGAACCATTTTGAAACACAACCTGCTCCAAGGTTACCTTCTTAAGTCACTGTCCAGATTTCAAGGGCCAGATAATTCCTATAGAAAAAATGACCCAGGAAACTTCTAAGAGCAAGCATCAATTAAATCAAACCTTTCTGAACCTGAACCTCAATCTAGTTCCTATTTAAAAGTTCTAAAAATTATTAACAATCTTGAGTTCAAATAATCTTTTGCAAATGATAAATTATAAACAACACTATTACTCAAGTAACACAATACTATATTTTACTACTGTACAATTTGGATTAAAAAAGTAAACAGATCATGACTTACTGCTATTTACAGAGGCTTGAATTTTCGGAGAAAATTTTAGAAGGCAAATCTTTATACTTTAGGACATGCTGTCTAGCACTCATAAATTCTGAATCTAAAAGTTTTGTCTGAGGATGTTCATAAAACAAAAACTTTGCAAAGACAGCTATATTAAAGGTAAATTCAAACATGAATACGCTATGTAAAATTACATAAGTAACTCAATTAATCATTATTTATATCCATAAATCAGCTCTACATATATACATGATTATGGTCAAAATTGTCAGCTAGACTCTGAGTCATTTTTTCTCTGTCTAGACCACTGTTTTTCAAATTTGTAAGTCATGATCCATCAGTGATTCATGAAATCATTTTAGTGGGTCATGACCAGGAATATTCTATTTAAAATTAAACAGAATAAAAATACCAGTCTGTGTAATTTATATTAAGGACTAGATTATTTAGTGAATTTTTGTTTCAGATATGTATATATATGTGTGTGTCTATGTATAAATGTATATGTATATATGTTCCGGATCAAGATGAAAAAAAAAATTATAGCTCATGGAACAAAACTGGAAATGGTTCTAGAATTTCAGGTAAACCCATGAAAGAAGAAATTTGCTTGAATTCCACATTTGCACATTTGCAATAAAACCCTTGGAAAAACACATATTATTTTTATTTATTTATTTTTTTGTCCATCTTTGAAAGAGAATTTGGAAACAAACAAGGACACATAGGCTTATGCTTCTGGTTTTAGTTTCCCAAAATATGTATTCATTGTCATAGTATTACATATTTCACTTTAGCTTGTCACTAGTTCATACATATTATGGCAAAGAAAATTTTCTAGGGAACTTGATCTTTGCTTCTTATAGAAAAAGATCTATGCATAAGAAAGAGACACCAATCATTTCATGAATGGAGATGCTAGGATCAACTGGAAATAATTGTTTTCCTATGCTTTGATCTTATTTTAATTTCTGTTTTTATAAAAGTAGTTTATGTTTGCAGTACATTGGGCAAATAATGATTCAGATGAGAGGCATAACAATGGATGGATGAAACAATTCTGGTTGTTTTCAAAATTAAGAACACTAAAATTTATTCAACATTACCCACATACTTCAAAGGCTTAATTACTACCCTTTTGCACGAAGAATTACTAGATATTGTCACCTGTGTTCCTTGAAGATGTTGCTAATGCATAAAGGTGAAGGAGTAGACAGCAGAAGAGTAAAGTAATGGGGGAAGACAAATAAGTATATGTGTTAGTCCTGCAATGTCCAGGACAAATGTCTGGAAACTCATCTCTAGTAATAGAAATTGACATAATAAAACAGAGAGTGATAGGCTTGACATGACTCCATACATAAATATTTTTTAAAAACCAGTTTACTATCTAGCTGACCTGGGATAAGTTATTCAACCTCTCTGTGTCTCAGTTTCCCCATCTGTAAAACAAAGAAAATAATAATATATCTCCATAGGACTGTTGAAAAGATTATATGTAATGATGCATATAAAATGCTAAGCACATTCTAGTTTCCAAGAAATGCTTTGCAACGCCTGTACTTGGGGACCAATGTTCGCTGAAATGGCAAACGATTTTTATGAGGAAACACAGTTGAATGAGCTGTGTGTATTTTTAGAAGCATGACTTTGGCAATTCAAACTGAGATAAGTCATCAAATGGCAACACATAGGTAGTGAAACCAGCAATCCAGCAAACCACAAAGCTCTTAGAAAAATAGCTGGGACGTTTCCAGAGGGCACAATCTATCGCTTAGTACTTTTATATTTCTGTTGAAACTGATCTATTTTGGCAACTTCCTCAAATTTAACCTTAAAATGTGATATGAGTTTTAACCTGGATAAAAACAGTTTTACTGTTCTTGAATGTATAAATGCTTCAAGAATTTTTGAAAGTTTTGTCACTTACCTCCTTTAAATGTGTCACACTTCTTTTTTACACAGTGTAAGACAATGCACGGATGGTGAATTTTTGAGTGTATTCTATAATCTTTATCCTTCAGTGAAAGATTATTTGAAAGCTAAAGGATCATGGAGGGATAACCAAGTGGTTCTTTTACTAAGTAACAGAAGAACAGTTCAGAGGAACCAGGATTTATATCTGGAAACATTCTTGCCACATTTCTGCTGTTTCCTCTGAGATATAACATGTAAACCAGGGTATTATTCAAAGTATGAAAAATGATTACAGAAGTGATTTACGAGAAGTTAATCCATCATGCAACACTGTACATGACATTCAATCTAATGATACCATTAAATAGGTAATTTTTAATATTGCTTGTGCCTGAAATTCAGTTCAAAGTTAAGCCCTAATGAGGATTTAGGAAAAATTATGGCCTGCTGTATGGCAATATTAAAACAACCATCACAACAACAACGACTACATCTCTAATAGCAATAACAACAGCTGCCATTATTTATTGGGCACTTTGTGTCAGTCAATTTGCTAAGCACTTAACGTGCATTATATCATTTTTCACCACAACAGTTCAAGATGACAGAAAATAGTAGGATGAGGAAACGGGAACAAAAAAATTAAATAACATGCCAAAGGTCACAAAGGTAACTGGCTGATCTGGTAATTAAAACCAGGTTGCTTGGATTCTAAAACACACATCCTTATCTGTTCTCTTCAAGGAAAGAGATCCTTTGTTTAAGGCCTTTTTGACATTTATAAGGGAAATGCAAATGATATTAAGCCCTGGGAAGGCTCTAGATAGATTTCATTAACAGCCACAAATTCTGCCCTCTGCCTCAAGCCAAGTAATAAAAGACCAGAGCAGGCCTCTACCCTGTTGGTGCAGGTAGATTAGTCAGCTGAAGGCAACAGGCAGTTCTTCAGTTTTATCATTGGCTCCTAACAAGAGTGTGCATGCTCCAAGGTATATACTTCAGGGTCTCATTAACAATTAAAGCTCTTAATCTTAAGGTTTAGAGAACTGAGAAGAGTGTATAAAGGCTCACTGTATTTGAAAGAAATAAAAGTTGTGAAACCTTTTGACAAGTTTTTTATCTCTTGTACTAATATTTCTTTTCACATCTTAAAGTAAAAGACTCAAAAGTCAGGGTGGGCTACAAGCTGGGAGGAATCACTGATTTAGGGAAGATACTATAAAAGAATTTAAGGTAAAAACAAAAAAAAACAAAAAAAAAGAATTTAAGGGTATATATGTATATATTATAAAATGAGGCGATGGAAAACATGAGTAGGAATGCAAAACAGAGTCCCAAGTGGGTCTGACGTAGAAAATACATGTCATAAAGACATATGTGTGTATTAGTTTAAAAACAAACCCTTTTATTATTATTGAAATGACTTGCTCTTTTATTTTCAACAATTTGGTTGAAAGCTGTCCAGCAAACAACATACTTTACAATTTATTTCACATTCACCTCTTCTTTTTCATTCCTAGTGACATCACCCTAAACCACTGGTTCTCAACCAGGAGCTGTTTTGCCCTCTTGGGGACATTTGACAATATCTGGAGGCAGTTCTGATCGTCACTGCTGGGGGTAGAGGGTGCAACTGACATCTAGGACATCCAGCGGGTAGACGCCAGGAATGCTGCTAAACATTCTACACTGCACAGCTCAACAGCAGCATAAGTACTACCACCACCCACTCCCCCTCCAGAAAAAAATGATCAGGCCCCAAATGTCAGGAGTGACACTTTGAGAAACTCTGTGCTAAAACAACACAAAAATGAGGTTAATGACATGCTCCCCAAATTGATTCCCTCTTCTCTATCTTTTGCTTGCTTCAATCCAACTTGAGCATAGCTGCCACATTTATAACGGGTATTTTACTCTTACATGCAATAAACTTCAGTGATTTTACTCTTAGAATACAGTCCCAAATTCATACCCTAACATGTAGTGGTCTCAGATGTTTTCCTCTATTCTCTCTCTCACAGCTTTGGAAACCTACAAATAATCAATTTTCATCTTTCACCTTCCTATTTGTTTATTTCTCTGCTACCAACATATTAAAACAAAAACAACAACAAAAATACTTTTCCAAACATATTTAAATATTCGCCTTTAAGTTCCAGCTCAAATCTCATCTCCTGTATGACTCTTCCTGAACCTTACAATATTGCTCTTCAACTTTGTAAAGTGTTCATCTTTATCAAAATAACATTTGTGACTGCATATTCCACTTTTTTCTATTTTTTTTAAATTTACATCTTTATTAGAGTATAATTGCTTTACAATGGTGTGTTAGTTTCTGCTTTATAACAAAGTGAATCAGTTATATATATACATATGTCCCCATATCTCCTCCCTCTGGCGTCTCCCTCCCTCCCACCCTCCCTATCCCACCCCTCTAGGTGGTCACAAAGCACGGAGCTGATCTCCCTGTGCTATGTGGCTGGTTCCCACTAGCTATCTATTTTACCTTTGGTAGTGTATGTCCATGCCACTCTCTCACTTTGTCACAGCTTACCCTTCCCCTTCCCCGTATCCTCAAGTCCATTCTCTAGTAGGTCTGCGTCTTTATTCCCATCTTGCCCCTAGGTTCTTCACGACCTTTTTTTTTTCATATTCCACTTTTTTAATCACGTTGTCCCATAGCAATTTTGAGGACTGATTCAACTTAGCTGCCCTATTCACTCTGCACCCAATCTACCAGGTATTACAAAAGTTTTAGCTAAAAAATTTAATCTTCTATTATCTAAATCAGGATTTCTTGCAATATCAAATGAAAACATTTTCATATTTATAATACGGATTCAAAACCTCACGAAAACATTTCATTTATATTTTAAATGCACTTAAAATATTTCCTTTCAAGTTTCTGTGTGTAGTTGTAGAAGATTTCATAACTGACACACTTATGATGAGAATACTGTCAAATATTCATTTTCGAAATGCACTCTCCATAGCACATATTTCCTATAAAATGCAGTTCTTTTCTTAATCATTGTCGGTTAATACAGAAATTTGCCTTGAAAGGAGAGATCAAGTCTTTTTACTGCTTCTGGAAATGTCTGAGAAATGACACGGTAAGCACAGCCATTTGCCAAAACAGAAATGTTCAGCATATCTGGAACACTTATTTTTTTGAAAAAGAAAATATATACTACATTTTTTCAAATACTTTACCATGTGATAACTAGAACATTTCTGTGCAGTAAAAAGTATTCTCTGGGACACTCCGATTTTATTGCAAAATATTATAAGCATTTTACTACTTAAGATAATACAACCTGTAAACACATTTAACTGTTCACATGCATTGCAATGCATCCAGAACACCAAAGATGCCAATAAATAAGGTCCAATACCAATTCATCTGATTAAATATGTCTGACCGAGGACATCAAGGACCATATGTTATACAAAATCATCTGAAAACCTGTATATTAAAAATTAGTAAAGTTTCTTTCTTTCTTAATTTCAAATAAAGTATGCATATGAAGAGACATCATACTATGTTCTTCTGAAACCCCAGTGGATCATCTTGTGTATCTTGTGGTTAGGTGCTCCCCACTTTGTAGACTATGCTCTAATCTATAATGCTTTTTTCATCCTCTAAACTCCTATAGAATTTATAAACACAACACAAGTATAATTCATTGAGTGTTTACTATTTGTAAGGTGTGCTGCAAGCACATCATTAAAATACCTAATTTAACCTTACAACAAAAGGAATGCCTACTGTCTACGTTTTACAGGAAGGAGACCAGATGCATAGGGGTTAGAAACTTGCCCAAGGTCACAGTTAGTAAAGAGCAGAGATGGGAGGTGAACTCAGTATCTGTCTCTCAGAAGCCTACAATTTTAACTATGTTGCCAGACATATTTTTCATAACTTAAGGAGAAGAAGCATTTCCCATATGTAGCTATATTGGTTGAAAAATATGCATTTAAAAATCAAAAATGTAAGAATGTGCCATACTTTGAATGTAATGATTATAAGTCTCTCACACACCCCAAGAACCAATGATAGAATTCTTTGATTCACCCAGTCTCTCTCTCCCCTAGACCCTTCTGTGAATAATTTTACATTTTTATAAAAAGATTGGCTTTGGTGTACAATTTCTGTATTCTCAATAGACAACTTGCTCATATAAAGATTTTTAAATATTTACAATGGGCTTCATTAGTACAATGCCCTAAAATTTACTGGTATACTTGAATTTTTAAATCACCACATAAAATTATGGATACTATAAAATACGTAACAATATCACTGGGATATATAATCATACTTGGAACATATATCAACATCTAAAACATGCCTATTGGCATATATCAAATTGTTTGGTCTACTTTTGAAAATAGGAAGGGAAGAAACAAAAGGAATAAAAATGCTTTCTTTGTTCACATACTGATATAATCAATACTATATTTAAAAACAAAATTTTATTTTAAAAATACTCTTGTGTAGAGTCAGTTATCATTTTCTTGATTTGTATAACCCTTGGAAATTTTCTACAAAATCACTGCTTAGTCTATAAAAAGGTATTTTTTAATATATTGGCCTTATTTCATATTACACTAGGAAGGAAACGGAATTATTTCTACACAAATTAAAACAATGAATTAAACCTTGAGTATTAAAATATGCCAGCAATTAAAAACTGTAACATGAAGATGAATTAAAAATCCTGCAAATGAGCAGAAAATGAAGGTCAAATATGTCTTTGTTCTGGGGAAACTATAAATCAGGAAAAGGAAATTCATTTAAGCCAGAAGGGAAATAGTCACAAGTATGTTTAGAATCTCCTGATATAGAAATCCTGGGAGGCAGCTCAATTTGACCTACAAAGCATTTTGGATAATCAGATTGTGCCTAGGCCTGAAGGTACACACATGATATTTGTTTAAAAGAATTGTGATTGCCTTGTAAACTTCTTTTACAATGTTATTAGCACAAGTTGCTCCACATACTTGGCCAACGTTGCTTATTTCTCCCACTGTCCCAGAAGCACCACAAACTGTCAATTATCATGGGAGTAGTTTATCAGAGTATGGATTATCTGGAGCTCTTATTTCTCTTCCATTTGGCCTTTTCACAGCTCATTAGCACCTCAACAAGAAAGTTAAGGCTAAGGAAGGAAAGGCTGCCGAAATTCAAAATAATTAAATCTGCTCCTTGTCAGCAGCATATACAGCAAAACATTTAGAAATGCTAGAAAAATTAACCAAAATGGGATCCACAAAGATATTTAAGGTATACAGTGGCAATTTGCCTTGACTGATTTTTTCCAACTGTATTGTCTGAAATATTGACTAAATTGACTGGAGGTTTTGGCATCCTACAGGATTCAAAGCCTTTTGTTTTTAGCATATAATAGGCCACCTTTAGAGATACCACTTGCCAGTGAGCAATACATAACACTCATTGCCGATATATTGACCATTTTTCAGTGTGAAGAAAAGAAACTGACAATCAGCTTTCCAAAAGAAGATTTATGACTCAATAGTTACTTAGGTAGAAAAGAGTATGCGGGGTAGACAAAACTATAAAGCTCCTTGTTTGGTTTCAGGCTTCCCTGCGCATTTGATGCCACCAGCCTCCCTGACTGTCCTCTAGAGAAAGAAAACTATTTGCACTAAAGCACAATTACACCTGATGGCTAATTGAGTTTGCCTTGGGTTCTTGTGGAATCTAATAGTTTTATGACAAATACATAGGCACACATTTTTCCACAGGACAAATATCAATTTTTCTTTAGCACTGCAAATGTCTACAAAGCAAATATAGGCTAAAATAATAACGGAATCCAGTGCATGGTTCAGAAAATGTTACATAAGATAGGAAATGACATAGAAAAAATCTTTAAAATGTATAATGTATCGATATATATAAGGGTTATTGCAATGATGTAACATTATCTTTACATCATTAGAAATAAAACATATAGAAAAGATGTTTCTATTCATCACACACACGACTTCTTATGACTGACTCGCTTCCTTAACTTTCTTTATCCAATTATCACTATTTAAGGACCAGTGAAACATAGGTTTAATGAAATATAAAAGTGCTGACAATATTAATATAGACCTTCTTAATGAAACTGAACCTTCTCAGGAGGCAGCACATATCACCCAAAATACAGCATGAACAATGTATACGAATGCATAACTGAATTCATATCAAAGTTCATGAGACAACAGTTTGAATTCTAAGTCACAAATATGGTATTTTAAAAAAATCTTCATATGTAAAATCAACAGATTTAAAATTCAATGTGTTTTTCTTTTACAGGAATTATCTGATCAAGCCAAAGTGTATTTTACTGCCTCTCAGAAAAGGAATTTTTTTCAAAAGATTACCCAAAAAAGGTAGACGTGGGTATTTTTATAACTAGAATAAAAAACGCTTAATTATAATGAAATGCTTCAATCATAACCTAGAAACTATACACACACATGTATATCCTTGTTTTGGGAAGAAATAAGGAACTCAGAAAATTAAATCTCTTCTATTATCTATTCATTATAGGTAATATATCCTTAAACATGGAAATAGTAATGTTACATCCATTATTATTCTACTTTTTAATAAGTATGTAAGATATTCACAATGAATCGGTAAATCTATCTTTGTCTAGCCTTTCTAGGGACAATTGAACTAATAATACTGAAAACTTTATGATTTGTCATAAAGTTGTTATAACTGCAGACTTGCCAGGTACAGAAACAATTAGAAAAAATATTGTATACATTCAATACATCACACCTTTATTTATTTTGTAGAGAAGGGCTCTGAAAGCATATGAAATTCTGGCTCTACCACATATTAGTGATTCTTCAACAAATATTTATTGAGCAACTACCAAGAGCCAGGCACTGTTCTAGGCAACAACGATACAGCCATACACAAAACAGACAAAAACCCACATCTTTGTGGAACTAATCCTATTAGGGGAGGCATACTAAACAAATTAAATAAGTAAATTTGAAGCTGGTAAGTGATATGGAGAAAAATAACGCGAGAAGAAGAAAGGGGACACTGTGGATTTAATTTAGGAAGGTCAGGGAAAATATCAGTGAGTGAGCATCATTTGAGAAAAAGACTTAAAGATGCGAAAGAGAGGTAATCATGTGACTATGTGGGGGACATGTGCTTAGAGGCAAAGGCATGGAGGTCAGGATGGTTTCAGTGGAATGAGAGAAGGCAAGAATTGTGGAAGACAAGGCCACAGAAGGAATGAAGGGGGAGAGGGAGGTGACTGTGTATGGGCTCAGAACACAGAGGGGCTACTCCGAGTGGGTGGCAAGCCATTGGAGGATTTTCAGCAGCAGTGTGATATGATCTGACTTACATTTTAAGAGGAACATATGGCAGACAAAGTGGATGTAGGTAAGGGAAGGGCCAAAGTTAGCAGACCAGCTGAAAAGGCTATTTCAATAATCCAGACCAGAGATGAGGTTGGGGCCAGATTCTGGATACAGATTGGTCATGGTGACCTGGCATAATTTTCTGACCAATAATATAAGGTGAGAGAAAAAGGGAGACTAAGTATTTAGCTACAGCAACTGAAAGTGTGGAGCTGCTACTTACTTAGAAAGGGCTGCTGATGAAGCAGAATCGGGGGTTAGTCGGTTCAGTTTTGAACATGTTCAATTTGAATTGACCAGGAGTGAGTACTTGAATTGTGTGCCTAAGTTTGGAGTTGAGCACAAAGTTCTGAGCCAGGGGAAACATTTGGCAGGCAATCAACCTACAGATGGTATTTGATATCAAGATACTAGATGAGATCATCAGGGAAATGAATGTGGTCTAAGAACTGATCCCTGGTTACTGTCACCTTTTATTTTTGAATCACATTTAATCGTTAAACATTCACAATTCATACACTGATATGATCATATGCACATTAATTTTGTGGATTGTGAGTCAAGAATATTTTCTTTTCCCTCAGCTTTACGCATGTAAGAACTAGCTATCAAAACTGAGAACATTCATTGTCATTTTTCTAAATAAGAAAGTTGCTGCAATGCTTGACTGTGGGAGACCATGTTTTTCAGAAGGCTTGTTTCTTGAATTGGGTTTAAAGGGTCCCATTGCCCCTCTGCATTATTTACAATAAGCTGTAGAAAGTGCTTAAAAACTTGGCCTCAGGGGACAGAGCCCTACTGATCAGCAAGCTTTTGCATAAATAACAGATTTCCAGCAGCAAATGTTTTAAAATAAAGAACTGTTTGATCCTTACTGCATCGTGTTTTATAAAATCAAATCATGTTAAAACGTTCCAGCTATGTCATGATCTATGCTCTATGCCAACTTGCTCTCTGACAAAACTCGAACGTGAAAGATTATTTCTTAATAAAGGGAGGAGACACACTGAGACTTAAAGGCATTGAAAAGGATTAAGCAGGGATAAATACTAATAATTGCTTATTAAAAATGGAATTGTATTAGTTAAATATTAATGGAACAAAAACTTGTTATTGAAGATGCATCATGAATGTTCATGTCAATTTTGTATGTGCCCGTTTTTCCACAATAGCAAGGACTATACATTTATACCACATATTACATATAGCACATAGTACACATAGTGTACTATAGATTCCTACCACATAGTATACTACTGCAGATTATACCAAAACCCTTGCTCAGGGCTTCCCTGGTGGCACAGTGGTTAAGAATCCACCTGCCAATGCAGGGGACACGGGTTCGAACCCTGGTCCGGGAAGATCCCACATGCCACAGAGCAACTAAGCCCGTGTGCCACAACTACTGAGCCTGTGCTCTAGAGCCCACAAGCCACAACTACTGAGCCCACACGCTGCAACTACTGAAGCCCATGCTCCTAGAGCCAGTGCTCCTCAACAAGCCACTGCTCCTCAACAAGCCACTGCAATGAGAAGCTCGTGCACTGCACGAAGAGTAGCCCCCACTCGCTGCAACTAGAGAAAGCCCTCGCACAGCAACGAAGACCCGATGCAGCCAAAAATAGAATTAAAAACAAAAAACGTGCTTAAACCTCTCCCAATCTAAAACACAACTGTCCAATACTATCACTCTCCAGTCTATTATTCCATCTCCTCCTCACTTTCATCACTGAACTTCTGAATAGATTACTCCACTTTCCTGCTTCCAATTTGCTGTCTTCAACCTTTAACCTACGCAATCGTTTTTGTTTCCCACCCTCTAAGGAAACAGCCTTCTCAAAGCTTCCAAGTTGACATCTAAAACATCACACCCAGTGCTTCTCCCCCAACGGCACCCTCTTCAATTCCATTAGAGCATTTGACACTGTTGAACATGAGCATCTTCCTCAGTTTTTTTTCCTAAATAAATTTATTTACTTATTTATTTTATTGTTGGGTCTTTGTTGCTGTGCGTGGGCTTTCTCTAGTTGCGGCAAGCAGGGGCTACTCTTCGTAGCGGTGCGCGGGCTTCTCATAGCAGTGGCTTGTCTTTGTTGCAGAGCATGGGCTCTAGGCACACGGGCTTCAGTAGTTGTGGGGTGCAGGGCTCAGTAGTTGTGGCTCGTGAGCTACAGAGTGCAGGTTCAGTAGTTGGGTGCATGGGCTTAGTTGCTCTGGGGCATGTGGGATCTTCCCGGACCAGGGCTCGAACCCGTGTCCCCTGCATTGGCAGGCAGATTCTTAACCACTGTGCCACCAGGGAAGTCCCTCAAAGCTTTTTAAAAAAATCATCTGTGTTCTAGTACTCTTCTGAGGAAGTTCTATAATCACACCTAACTATCCCTCCCCCTATTCCCACCTGCACCAACTCAGGTTGCTTTTAGTTTGCCTGCTTAAATATGTCATCTCAAATATTATATTCTTGAACCTCTTCAAACTTTATTGTACTTTTTCTCTCTATGAAATCTCATATACTCTTATGCATTGCTCTGTTATCTCTTTCCATCCTAGCCCCTATGTTGTATGTCTGTGTCACTGGTCTTAACTGACACCTTGAGAATAAACCCCAATTTCCAAATACAGTCAGACAGCTCTGCCTAGAGGTGTCGCTGGCACTTCCAATTCAGCATGACACTTGCTGTCCATCCTTATAATGCCCAAATGCCTCTGGAGTTAGCTCCTTAAATCCTTGGGTTGAAACACAGAACTCCATATTCAAAACCTGCCAGTGGTCTTCTCAAAAAAATATATCTCCCTTAGCATATTAGGATCATCCACAATTTGTCCTCAACCTTCCTTTCCAGTTGCCTCTCTTACTCCTCCCCCACCACCATACACACTACGTGTCATGTGCAACTGAAGAGTCATGCTTCTATGTCTTTCTCATGTGGTTCCATAAAGGAGACTGACCTTTCTATGGGAAGATTCTCCTATAAAAAATCGTATTTACCCATCAGGGTTCATCATTCAGCTATACCTCCTCTAATCTGCTAAGTCAAGATTTATGAAGCTGTGCTTCGTGCTTCCAAATGGTTTGTATGAATGTCTATTACACTTCTTAGTTCTACTGTGTCTCAAAGCAGTTCTAAGAGTATCTGTCTCCTCAGTCCACAAGGACCCTGAGGGTAAGTCAAATAACACCTAGTACTTAATACAAATTAGATCATCAATAAATACTTGATGGATGGAGCCATCAGTGTTTGACCTTCACATACTACATTATGTAAAATATTTAAGTACCATTGTAAATTAAAAATAAATTTTAACAGAAAGTCAAGAAGGTATAATTTTTAAATTATAGGCTTGGGAATGCAAGATACCTGGATTCCATTTTACTCTGCCACTTACTAGCTTTGTGCTTTCAGCAAATCATTTAACTGAATCTGTAAAGTGGGAAGATTGATTGGTGGTAAACATTACACACACTGTCTTCAAAGCAATTGCCACATGTTCCTGCCATTTATTAAGTGTATGCTAAATGGTAAAGTAATCATAATAGCAATTAACAGTCATAACATGTATATATGACCATTTTGAAAACCTTGGGCTATTCTGAATTTCAAGAAAATAAGCAAGATAAAACCACTGATTAAGAAGTTACAAATAATTATTTGCAATGAAACAAATACCTTTACCTTGTATTGAAGATCCATAATGATGCCCTGTCAGATTTTTCTGCTTCAAATGATTTGAAAATAGAAATTGCAAAACTACAGTCTGTTCTGTTATTGAGCTACTGAACACTGTATTAATTTGAACAGATTCTGTCAAGGCCAAAATCATTATAATGCTAAGAAAAATGTGTTCTCGTAAACAGGGAGAATGTGTGAGGGCAAGTGAGAGAAAAATGTATACACAGCACCTTCCATAGGATTTATTTAGGTTTTCTCAACTTAGCCAAAACAAAGAATTGCAAACATCCACCAGTGTGGTTGAAGGTACATGAATGAGAAAAAACTTAGGAAAGTAGCCTCAGCTACAAGTAGATAGGTATAAAACGGTTAATAGCCTAGCATCAATACTAATCATGGTGAATCATCCTAAAATATTCCTCTCTCACTCTCCTTGGTTCTTTCTGAAATTTGGCTTTTGTGTCTATAGAATGTTCTGAATAAGCTATAACTCTCCATTATTCAAGGAATTATGTCTGGTTCTTAAACATTTCTCAATTACCAGACACCAACTTTTTTCATCAAACTTCATTTCTTATTCCAATTAAAACTCCCATTTTTAAATTTATGTTCCCAACACATACACATACACACACAGCTCACTCGGTTCTTATTTACCTCCAAAACCTACCCTATATAAATGTTACATAAATATATTATATGTTACAGAAAAATGTAATCTTAAAACAAAAAAGGAAACCATATTGGGTTTAAAATGCCATTACTGTTAACAAATAGACATGCTTACAAATTTATGTAGATATATATTTGACTGTATGACACAAGTACCATCATAATTTATGGGTAAATATAGATATTATTTGGTAATTAGTTATTTTCTACTAAAATGTATAAGTCAATAAAATTTATTTAGAAAAAATTGGAAATCACACATCAGGGTGATCTAGGAGGGTCCACTATTCCTGCACTTTACAAAGTAATCTATCCAGATAAATAGCTTCATTTTACTCAGTTTATTAAACTCTCTTCTTTGTTTTTGTAAATTCAATGGTGCATATTGAAGGCCAGCAGTCTCTGAGAAGAAAATACAAAAATGGCAAATTTAATAACAATCTAAACTATGTAATTGTATGCATTACACATCGTACATGCTTATGTTCTTATAAAAGATGTGTGACGAAACTTACTCAAGTGGAGTTCATGTATGATTATTTTCTTTATTCTAAAAAAACCTCAAGGTCTTCCTATGACAACACGAAAAATGACAGAAAAGAAAAATGTGATGATATTGAAAATAAGCACATTCTGAAAGCCAACGGTCACTGTTTTAGGTCATATATTTATCTTCATATACACAAGAACACCTAGTGAGGGCAGACAGCAGAAGCAAGAAGAACTACAATCCTGCAGCCAGTGGAACAAAAACGACATTCACAGAAAGACAGACAAGATGAAAAGGCAGAGGGCTATGTACCAGATGAAGAAACAAGAGAAAACCAAAGAAAAACAACTAAATGAAGTGGAGATAGGCGATCTTCCAGAAAAATAATTCAGAATGATGATAGTGAGGATGATCCAGGACCTCGGGAAAACAATGGAGGCAAAGATTGAGAAGATGCAAGAAATGTTTAACAAAGACCCAGAAGAATTAAAGAACAAACAAACAGAGATGAACAATACAATAACCAAAATGAAAAATACACTAGAAGGAATCAATAGTAGAATAACTGAGGCAGAAGAACGGATAAGTGACCTGTAAGACAGAATGGTGGAACTCACTGCAGCAGAAAAGAATAAAGAAAAAAGAAGGAAAAGAAATGAAGACAGCCTAAGAGACCTCTGGGACAACATTAAATGCAACAACATTCGCATTATAAGGGTCCCAGGAGAAGGAGAGAGAGAGGAGAGGAGAGAGAGAAAGGACTCGAGAAAATATGTGAAGAGACTACAGTTGAAAACTTTCCTAACCTGGGAAAGGAAATAGCCACCCAAGTCCAGGAAGCGCAGAGAGTCCCATACAGGATAAACCCAAGGAGAAACACGCAAAAACACATAGTAATCAAATTGGCAAAAATTAAAGACAAAGAAAAATTACTGAAAGCACCAAGGGAAAAACGAAAAATGACATACAAGGGAACTCCCATAAGGTTAACAGCTGATTTCTCAGCAGAAACTCTACAAGCCAGAAGGGAGTGGCATGATATACTTAAAGTGATGAAAGGGAAGAACCTCCAACCAAGATTACTCCACCTGGCAAGGATCTCATTCAGATTTGATGGAGAAATCAAAAGCTTTACAGACAAGCAAAACCTAAGAGAATTCAGCACCACCAAACCAGCTCTGCAACAAATGCTAAAGGAACTTCTCTAAGTGGGAAACACAACAGAAGAAAAGAACCTACAAAAACAAACCCAAAACAATTAAGAAAATGGTCATAGGAACGTACATATCAATAATTACCTTAAACGTGAATGCATTAAAGGCTCCAACCAAAAGACACAGGCTTGCTGAATGGATACAAATACAAGACCCATATATATGCTGTCTACAAGAGACCTACTTCAGACCTAGGGACACATACAGACTGAAAGTGAGGGGATGGAAAAAGATATTCCATGCAAATGGAAATCAAAACAAAGCTGGAGTAGCAATACTCATATCAGATAAAATAGACGTTAAAATAAAGAATGTTACAAGAGACAATGAAGGACACTACATAATGATCAAGGGATCAATCCAAGAAGAAGTTATAACAATTATAAATATATATGCACCAACATAGGAGCACCTCAATACATAAGGCAACTGCTAACAGCTATAAAAGAGGAAATCGACAGCAACACAATAATAGTGGGGGACTTTAACACTTCACTTACACCAATAGACAGATCATCCAAACAAAAAATTAATAAAGAAAAACAAGCTTTAAATGACACCACAGACCAGATAGATTTAATTGATATTTATGGGATATTCCAACCAAAAACAGCAGATTACACTTTCTTCTCAAGTGCACACGGAACATTCTCCAGGATAGATATCTTGCGTAAAAAACCAAGCCTTAGTAAATTTAAGAAAACTGAAATCATATCAAGCATCTTTTCCGACCACAATGCTCTGAGATTAGAAATGAATTACATGGAAAACAACATAAAAAACACAAACACATGGAGGCTAAACAATACATTACTAAAAACCAAGAGATCACTGAAGAACTCAAAGAGGAAATTAAAAAATACGTAGAGAAAAATGACAATGAAAACACGACCATCCAAATCTTATGGGATGCAGCAAAAGCATTTCTAAGAGGGAAGTTTATAGCTATACAAGCCTACATCAAGAAACAAGAAAAACCTCAAATAAACAATCTAATCTTACACCTAAAGGAACTAGAGAAAGAAGAACAAACAAAACCCAAAATTAGCAGAAGGAAAGAAATCATAAAGATCAGAGCAGAAATAAATGAAATAGAAACAAAGAAAACAATAGCAAAGATCAATAAAACCAAAAGCTGATTCTTTGAGAAGATAAAGAAAATTGATCAACCGTTAGCCAGACTCATCAAGAAGAGGGAGAGGACTCAAATTAATAAAATTAGAAATGAAAAAGGAGAAGTTACAACAGACACCGCAGAAATACAAAGCATCCTAAGACACTACTACAAGCAACTCTATGCCAATAAAATGGACAACCTGGAAGAAACGGACATATTCTTAGAAAGGTATAACCTTCCAAGACCGAACCAGGAAGAAATAGAAAATATGAACAGACCAATCACAATTGAAATTGAAACTGTGATTAAAAACCTTCCAAGAGGGCTTCCCTGGTGGCGCAGTGGTTGAGAGTCCGCCTGCCAATACAGGGGACACGGGTTCGTGCCCCGGTCCGGGAAGATCCCACATGCGGTGGAGCGGCTGGGCCCGTGGGCCATGGCCACTGAGCCTGTGCGTCCGGAGCCTGTGCTCCGCAACGGGAGAGGCCATAACAGTGAGAGGCCCACGTACCACAAAAAAAAAAAAAAAAAAAAAAAAAAAAAACCTTCCAAGAAACAAAAGTCCAGGACCACATGGCTACACAGGCGAATTCTATGAAACGTTTAGAGAAGAGCTAACACCCATCCGTCTAAAACTCCTCCAAAAATCGCAGAAAAAGGAACATTCCCAAACTCATTCTATGAGGCCACCATCATCCCAATCCCAAAACCAGACAAAGATACTACAAAAAAAGAAAACTACAGACCAATATCAATGATGAACATAGATGCAAAAACCCTCAAAAAAATACTAGCAAACTGAATCCAACAACATATCAAAAGGATCATACACCATGATCAAGTGGGATTTATCCCAGGGATGCAAGGATTCTTCGATATTTGCAAATCAATCAAAGTGATACACCATATTAACAAATTGAGGAATAAAAACCATATGATCATCTCAATAGATGCAGAAAAACCTTTTGACAAAATTCAACACCATTTATGATAAAAACTCTCCAGCAAGTGGGCATAGAGGGAACCTACCTCAACATAATAAAGGCCATATATGACAAACCCACAGCAAACAACATTCTCAATGGTGAAAAATTGAAAGCATTTCCTCTAAGATCAGGAACAAGACAAGGATGTCCACTCTTACCACTATCATTCAACATAGTTTTGGAAGTCCTAGCCACGGCAATCAGAGAAGAAAAAGAAATAAAAGGAATCCAAATTGGAAAAGAAGAAGTAAAACTGTCACTGTTTGCAGATGACATGATACTATACATAGAGAATCCTAAAGATGCCACCAGAAAACTAGTAGAGCTCATCAATGAATTTGGTAAAGTTGCAGGATACAAAATTAATGCACAGAAATCGCTTACATTTCTATATACTAATGATGAAAAATTTGAAAGAGAAATTAAGGACACACTCCCATTTACCACTGCAACAAAAAGAATAAAATACCTAGGAATAAACCTACCTAGGGAGACAAAAGACCTGTATGCAGCAAACTATAAGACACTGATGAAAGAAAATAAAGATGATACAGATGGAGAGATATTCCATGTTCTTGGATTGGAAGAATCAATATTGTGAAAATGACTATACTACCCAAAGCAATCTACAGATTCAATGCAATCCCTATCAAATTACCAATGGCTTTTTTTATGGAACTGGAACAAAAAATTTCTAAATTTGTACGGAGACACAAAAGGCCCCGAAGAGCCAAAGCAGTCTCGAGGGAAAACGACGGAGCTGGAGGAATCAGACTCCCTGACTTCAGACTATACCACAAAGCTACAGTCATCAAGACAATATGGTACTGGTACAAACACAGAAATATAGATCAATGGAACAAGAGAGAAAGCCCAGAGATAAACCCACACACCTATGGCCAACTAGTCTATGACAAAGGAGGCAAGGATATACAATGGAGAAAAGACAGTCTCTTCAATAAGTGGTGTTGGAAATCTGACAGCTGCATGTAAAATAATGAAATTAGAACACTCCCTAACATCATACACAAAAATAAACTCAAAATGGATTAGAGACCTAAATGTAAGACTGGACACTAGAAAACTCTTAGAGGACAACACAGGAAGAACAATCTTTGACATAAATAACAGCAACATCTTTTTTGGTCCACCTGCTAGAGTGATGGAATTAAAAACAAAAATAAACAAATGGGACCTAATGAAACTTAAAAGCTTTTTCACAGCAAAGGAAACCATAAACAAAATGAAAAGACAACCGTCGGAATGGGAGAAAATATTTGCAAACGACTCAACGGACAAAGGATTGATCTCCAAAATACATAAACAGATCATGCAGCTCAATATTAAAAAAAAACAAACAACCCAATCCAAAAATGGGCAGAAGACCTAAATAGACATTTCTCTAAAGAAGACATACAGATGGCAAAGAAGCACATGACAAGCTGCTCAACATCACTAATTACTGGAGAAATGCAAATCAAAACTACAGTGAGGTATCACTTCACACGAGTTAGAATGGGCATCATCAGAAAACCTACAAACAACAAATGCCTCAGAGGGTGTGGAGAAAAGGGAACCCTCTTGCACTGTTAGTGGGAATGTAAATTGATACAGCCACTATGGAGAACAGTATGGAGGTTCCTGAAAAAACTAAAAATAGAACTACCATGCGACCCAGCATCCCACTACTGGGCATATACCCAGAGCAAACTATAATTCAAAAAGACACATGCACCCCAATGTTCACTGCAGCACTATTTACAATAGCCAGGTCATGGAAGCAACCTAAATGCCCATCGACAGATGACTGGATAAAGAGGATGTGGTATATATATACAATGGAATATTCCTCAGCCATAAAAAGGAACGAAATTGGGTCATTTGTAGAGACATGGATGGATCTAGAGACTGTCATACAGAGTGAAGTAAGCCAGAAAGAGAAAAACAAATATTGTATATTAACGCATATATGTGGAACCTAGAAAAATGGTACAGATGAACTGGTTTGCAAGGCAGAAATAGAGACACAGGTGTAGAGAACATATGGAATATATGGAATCTTAAAAAAAAAAAGCTTCTGAAGAACCTAGGGGCAGGACAGGAGTAAAGACGCAGACGTAGAGAATGGACTTGAGGGCTTGGGGAGGGGGAAGGGTAAGCTGGGACGAAGTGAGAGAGTGCCATCGACAATATATGCATTACCAAATGTAAAACGGATAGCTAGTGGGAAGCAGCCACATAGCACAGGGAGATCAGCTCCTTGCTTTGTGACCAGCTAGAGGGGTGGGATAGGGAGAGTGGGAAGTAGATGCAAGAGGGAGGGGATATGGGGATATATGTATATGTATAGCTGATTCACTTTGTTATACAGCAGAAACTAACACAACATTGTAAAGCAATTATACTCCAATAAAGATGTTAGAAAAAAAAAGCAACCATTGATTAAACAATGACCTATTTTACCTGGAGACTCGTACTTTGGCATACCAACACTATTAAGGGATTAGAGAGAAACAAAGATGTTGGCACCTACCAGCCTCTTTATACCAAGAAATAAAGAAGCTCATGCTAAAGGTTACCTGTCTGAAGTACAGAAAAAAAGAAAATATGGCTTTTTTTCAAGAGACCTTTGCTGCCTCTGGCTTATAATGTAAATGGCTTGAGAGGCTGATAATTTTAGCCTGATAGGATTGGAAAAGCCAATTTTTATTTTTATTCCAAATCTAATGAGGAGAGGTAGGAGTGGCAGAATTTAAGACTTAAGTACTAAAACAACAACAACAACAACAACAACCATAGGGCTTCCCTAAAGCACTTCTCTGATAAAATAGATGATCACTCCTGTCATGAAGCAGAAGCCCAGCCAGTCTACAGTCAAAACGGTAGACTGGCTATGCTTCCCATCCCAATCCTTTGCTGCAAATTGCCTCAGTCAGGGGATATGCAAAGCACAGAGATGTATTAAGGAAGACAAAAGGGCTCAAATTTGAAGACTAGAACTAGACCAGAGGACTTTTGTTATTAGGTCATAGAATCAAAAAGGAAAACATGCTAAAAGTCTAAAACTTGTAAAGAAATCTGATTTCCAAAGAAATCTCTAGTCTGACTGAAAAATACCTTGTTATTATTCAACCCTAGGGTAAACACCAGGACCCCAAAATGGTGCAACATGCAGAAGACTAAAGTGGCACACTCCCCTGAAATGGCACTGTTCCCCAAGTCAATCTCAGACATAATCTTGAAGACAACTATTAAGCAAGGCTTTTAAATGAACAGAAAAAAGAATTGCCAGCAACTCTGACAGTACAGGATATGATGAATGTTTGTTTTCATTCTTTTCGTTTACACATCTTTTTTTAAAAAAAATCAAGATATACTGTGTTCTTTTAAACTTTTATTTAGGGGTATTGGACTTTGACCTTTTTTCTTTCATTTAATCATTGCCCACTGGACCATGAAGTGCTGCATCATAGTCTGAGTGAAAGGGACTGCAGATCACCCCAAAATTCCCAACTGTGGAACCGGATAACATCACTGGAAACTATTTTACACACTCTCTTTTCAAGGATGTTATGTGGGCATTTTCAAAAGGGAATATGTGCTAAGGAGACTGCACTACAATGCTGGATGTTTAAACGGGAGGACTGTAGTAGACATCGTGACTGTCCACCCCATGTCCTTTCTCCTACTTCCTCATATACAGCAGTCTGGTTGGTGACTGGGAAAGGATAGAGCTCACCCTCGACTCTAGATGTGAGTTTGGGATTTGTGCAAAACAATTTGGATAATTCTATCCCCTTTGCTACAGTGATATGTTCAGGGCACGTACACGATGTAAGAGGTTCCAGTCAGAGAGCAACTCACACTTTTTGTTTAATATATGGATGGGCAAAGAGATACTGTTAACTACCAGCTGTGTACAAGGAAACAAGCATTTCCAAGCGTTGCCGAAGAAAGACAGCCTGTATCAATCTGACAAGCTGTGAAGGTTAGGGTTGAAGAGAAACAGAGAAACAGAGACCTATCCCTGACTCCAGCAATGAAACTGTATTAAACACTTGAGGAACAGTGAACTTATTATTTACTGAGTCAATACATTTTTATGTGGCTTAAATAGGTTTGAAACCAAGAGCATCCTAAATAACAGGATATAATACAGTTTAATGTTCTTCATGAACTTAATAAACCTTTAAATAATCAACTATCATTTTTATATGTACTCATAACATCTTCAGTGCCAAATGTTCTGATTTCAAATTCAATGCTCAATTGCTCAGTTCACCAAATCTAGTTAATTGCCATTACTCAAAAAGCATTACCATTAATGCCACTGATGCTATTATCAATAAAATGAAGACAATTTGAATTGGTTCACTTATTCATCAAACGGAAATTTTTAGAAAGGGTGTATTATCTTATTACAATCAGGATGCCAAATGGGAATTTAATGCACCATTATTTCTCTACAAGCTGGCTATAAACTAGAATCTTTAAAACAATTCTCTCTCTCTTGCTGTCTCTCTCTCTCTCTGTCTCTGCCTTTGTCTCTTCCTCCCTTCTCTCGCTCCCTTCCTCCATTTTTCTTCCCCTCTGTTGCCATCTCTCTGTTTCTGTCTCTCTCTCTCAACTAAAGTAAGGGTAATATAACCTGAATCTCTTCCAATGAAAAAAGATTATTGAAATCAACAGTTGATAGGCTTCATAGCAATTATTCTTCATCATTACCAGTTACCCAACCTTCACCCTTTGTTGTTTTTTTTTTAATTGCCATTATTTTATCTCTTTATTTTCAGGTTGCCTGATTTGTAGTTTCTGCCATTAAATTGTTTATACATCCGTTCACTTTTAGTAAATGACAAAGAATGTGTGGGTATGTGTAAAAAATATAACCTTTGTTCACTAACTATAGCTCTCTTTTGTGTCAGTTTAGTATAGGGGTTAATAGGATAAATTCTAGACTCAGATACTGAATGTTCAAATCCTGGTTCAGCCACTTTTCATCTGCAGGACTGTGGGCAGATTTCTTAACAAGTCTGTGTATCAGTTTCCTCATGTACAAGATGATATACTAATAGAATCTTCTTCACAAAGTCAATATGAAGATTGAGTTAATGCATGAAGAGAATTTAAGAGTAATGATTGGCACATAATCATTGCTCAAAGAGCATTATCAATTTTTGTGTTATTATTCATTACCATAGACATTATCTAAGAACACTAAGATTAACACCTGAGAAGGATCATAGTCTAATACAGTGGTTAGAAGCCTAGGAATTTAAAAACTGGTGTTGAGTCCTATATCTACTGCTTTCTGAATGTGCTGATTTGGTTAAGTCATTCAACATGTTCTTAGTTTACAGAATTACACTCCATCTGCTATCTCACAAGTTCACTGAGGGAAAAACTACACATAGTATGTAAAACGAATATAAATGTGTTACAAAATATGAGGAATTATTTTTATCCATAAGGAGATTTTTTTTGAATTTTATTTATAGAGCAGGTTCTTATTAGTTATCTATTTTATACATATTAGTGTATATATGTCATTACCAATCTCCCAATTCATCCCACCACCAGCCCCCTCAACACCACTTTCCCCCACTTGGTGTCCATACGTTTGTTCTCTACATCTGTGTCTCTATTTCTACCTTGCAAACCGGTTCATCTGTACCACTTTTATAGATTCTACATGTGAGCGTTAATATACGATATTTGTTTTTCTCTTTCTGACTTACTTCACTCTATGAAGTGAAGTATGACAGTCTCTGTGTCCATCCACGTCTCTACAAATAACCCAATTTCACTCCTTTTCATGGCTGAATAATATTCCATTGTATACATGTACCACATCTTCTTTATCCATTCATCTGTTGATGGACATTTAGGTTGCTTCCATGACCTGGCTATTGTAAATAGTGCTGCAATGAACATTGGGATGCATGTGTCTTTCGGAATTATGGTTTGCTCAGGGTCTATGCCCAATAGTGGGAATGCTGGGTCATATGGTAATTTTATTTTTACTTTTTTCAGGAACCTCCATACTGTTCTCCATAGTGGCTGTATCAGTTTACATTCCTACCAACAGCGCAGGAGGGTTCCCTTTTCTCCACACCCTCTCCGGGATTTGTTGTTTGTAGATTTCCTGATGATGCCCATTCTAACTGGTGTGAGGTGATACCTCGTTGTAGTTTTGATTTCCATTTCTCTTATATTTACTGATGTTGAGCAGCTTTTCATGTGCCTCTTAGCCATCTGTATGTCTTCTTTGGAGAAATGTCTAATTAGGTCTTCTGCCCATTTTTGGATTGAGTTGTTTTTTTTTTTTCATATTGAGCTATTTATATATTTTGGAGATTAATCCTTTGCCCATTGCTTCATTTTCAAATATTTTCTCTAATTCTAAGGGTTGTCTTTTCATTTTGTTTATGGTTTCCTTTGCTGTGCAAAAGCTTTTAAGTTTCATCAGGTCTCATTTGTTCATTTTTGTTTTTATTTCCATTACTCCAGGAGGTGGGTCAAAAAAGATCTTGCCTGTGATTTATGTCAGAGTGCTTTGCCTATGTTTTCCTCTAAGAGTTTTATAGTGTCTCATCTTACATTTAGGTCTTTAACCCATTTTGAGTTTATTTTTGTGTATGATGTTAGAAGTGTTCTAAGTTCATTTTTTACATGTAGCTGTCCAGTTTTCCCAGCACCACTTACTGAAGAGACTGTCTTGTCCCCATTGTATATCCTTGCCTACTTGTCATAGATTAGTCGACCACAGGTGTGTGGGTTTATCTCTGGGTTTTCTATCCTGTTCCACTGACCTATATTTCTGTTTTTGTGCCACTACATTTTCTTGATTACTGTAGCTTTGTAGTATAGTCTGAAGTCACTGAGTCTGATTCCTCCAGCTCTGATTTTTTCCCTCGATACTGCTTTGGCTATTTGGGGTCTTTTGGGTCTCCATACAAATTTTAAGATTTTTTGTTCTACTTCTGAAAAAAATACCATCTGTAATTTGATAGGGATTGCATTGAATCTGTAGATAGCTTAGGGTAGGAGAGTAATTTTCACAATGTTGATTCTTCAAGTCCACGAACATGGTATATCTCTCCATCTGTTTGTGTCATCTTTAATTTCTTTCATCAGTGTCTTACAGTTTTCTGAGTACAGGTCTTTTACCTTCTTAGGTAGATTTATTCCTAGGCATTTTATTCTTTATGTTCCAATGCAGAATGGGATTGTTTCCTTAATTTCTCTTCATGATCTTTCATTGTTAGTGCATAGGAACACAAGAGATTTCTGTGCATTAATTTTGTATCCTGCAACTTTACCAAATTCATTGATTAGCTCTAGTAGTTTTCTGGTGGCATCTTTAGGATTCTCTATGTGTAGTATCATGTCATCTGCAAGCAGTGACAGTTATACTTCTTCTTTTCCAATTTGTATTCCTTTTACTTCTTTTTCTTCTCTGATTTTCATGGCTAGGACTTCCAAAACTATGTTGAATAAGAGTGGTGAGAGTGGACATCCTTGTCTTGTTCCTGATCTTAGAGGAAATGCTTTCAATTTTTCACCATTGAGAATGATGTTGGCTGTGGGTTTGTCATATATGGCCTTTATTATGTTGAGGTAAGTTCCCTCTATGCCTACTTTCTGGAGGGTTTTTATCATAAATGGTGTTGAATTTTGTCAAAAGCTTCTTCTGCATCTATTGAGATGATCATATGGTTTTTCTCCTTCAATTTGTTAGCATGGTGTATCACCTTGATTGATTTGCAAATATTGAAGAATCCTTGCATCCCTGGGATAAATCCCACTTTATCATGGTTTTATGATCCTTCTAATGTGTTGCTGGATTCTGTTTGCTAGTATTTCGTTAAGGAATTTTGCATCTAAGTTCATCAGTGATATTGTTCTGTAATTTTCTTTTTTTGTAGTATCTTTGCCTGGTTTTCCTATCAGGGTGATGGTGACCTTGTAGAATGAGTTTGGGAGTGTTCCTTCCTCTGCAAATTTTTGGAAGAGTTTGAGAAGGATGGGTGTTAGCTCTTCTCTAAATGTTTGATAGAATTCACCTGTGAAGCCATGTGGTCCTGGACTTTTATTTGTTGGAAGATTTTTAATCACAGTTTCAATTTCTTTACTTGTGATTGGTCTGTTCATATTTTCTATTTCTTCCTGGTTCAGTCTTGGAAGGTTATACCTTTCTAAGAATGTGTCCATTTCTTCCAGATTGTCCATTTTATTGGAATAGAGTTGCTTGTAGTAGTCTCTTATGCTGTTTTGTATTTCTGCAGTGCTCGCTGTAACTTCCCCTTTTTCATTTCTAATTTCACTACTTTCAGTCCTCTCCCCTCCTTTTCTTGATGAGTCTGGCGAAAGGTTTATCCATTTTGTTCATCTTCTCAAAGAATCAGCTTTTAGTTTTATTAATCTTTGCTACAATTTTCTTTGTTTTTATTTCATTTATTTTTGCTCGGATATTTATGATTTCTTTTCTTCTACTAACTTTGGGTTTTGTTTGTTCTTCTATCTCTAGTTCCTTTAGATGTAAGGTTAGATTGTTTATTTGAATTTTTTCTTGTTTCGTGAGGTAGGCTTGTATTGCTACAAACTTCCCTCTTCGGACTGCTTTTGCTGCATCCCATAGGTTTTGGATCATCGTGTTTTCATTGTCATTTGTCTCTACGTATTTTTTTATTCCCTCTTTGACTTCTTCAGTGATCTCTTGGTCATTTAGTAATGTACTGTATAGATTCCATGTGTTTGTGCTTTTTACGTTTTTTTCCCTGTAATTGATTTCTAATCTCATAACATTGTGGTTGGAAAAGATGCTGGATATGATTTCAATTTTCTTAAATTTACTGAGGCTTGGTAAGTTACCCAAGTTGTGATCTATCCTGGAGAATGCCCCATGTGCACTTGAGAAGAAAGTGTAAACTGCTGTTTTTGTATGGAATATCCTATAAATATCAATTAAAGCTATCTGGCTTACTGTGTCATTTAAAGTTTGTGTTTCTTTATTAATTTTCTATCTGGATGATCAGTCCATTTGTGTGAGGTGTTAAAGTCCCCCACTATTATTGTGTTACTGTCATTTTCCTCTTTTATAGCTGTTAGCATTTTCCTTATGTATTGTTCTGCTCCTATGTTGGGTGCATATATAATTGTTATATCTTCTTCTTGGATTGATCCCTTGATCATTATGTAGTGTCCTTCTTTGTCTCTTATAATAGTCTTTATTTTAAAGTCCATTTTGTCTGATATGAGAACTGCTACTCCAGCTTTCTTTTGACTTCCATTTGCATGGAATATCTTTTTCCATCCCCTCACTTTCAGTCTGTATGTGTCCCTAGGTCTGAAGTTGGTCTCTTGTACACAGCATATATACGCGTTTGTTTTTGTATCCATTCAGCCAGTGTATGTGTTTTGGTTGGAGCTTTTAATCCATTCACATTTAAGGTAATTATTGATATGTATGTTCCTATGCCCATTTTCTTAATTGTTTTGGGTTTGTTTTTGTAGGTCCTTTCCTTCTGTTGTGTTTCCCACTTAGAGAAGTTTCTTTAGCATCTGTTGTACAGCTGGTTTGCTGGTGAATTCTCTTAGCTTTTGCTTATCTATAAAGCTTTTGATTTCTCCATCGAATCTGAATGAGATCCTTGCCAGGTAGAGTAATCTTGGCTGGAGGTTCTTCCCTTTCATCACTCTAATTATACTGCACCACTCCCTTCTGGGCTGCAGAATTTCTGCTGAGAAATCAGCTGTTAACCTTACAGGAGTTCCCTTTTATGTTATTTGTCATTTTTCCCTTGTTGCTTTTAATAATTTTTCTTTGTCTTTTTTATCAGTTTGATTACTATGTGTCTCAGCGTGTTTCTCCTTGGGTTTATCCTACCTGGGACTCTCTGTGCTTCCTGGACTTGGGTGGCTATTTCCTTTCCCATCTGAGGGAAGTTTTCAACTATAATCTCTTCAAATACTTTCTCAGGCCCCTTCTCTCTCTCTTCTCCTTCTGGGACCTCTATAATGCAAATCTTGGTGTGTTTATGTTGTCCCAGAAGTCCCTGAGGCTGTCTTCATCTCTTTTCATTCTTTTTCCTTCATTCTGTTCTGCAGCAGTGATTTCCACCATCCTGTCTTCCAGGTCACTTATCCGTTCTTCTGTCTCAGTTATTCTGCTATTGATTCCTCTAGTGTATTTTTTTTCATTTCAGTTATTGTATTGTTCATCTCTGTTTGTTCTTTAATTCTTCTAGGTCTTTGTTAAATATTTCTTGCATCTTCTCGATCTTTGCCTCCATTCTTTTCCTGAGGTCCTGGATCATCTTCACTATCATTATTCTGAATTCTCTTTCTGGAAGGCTACCTATCTCCACTCCATTTAGTTGTTTTTCTGGGGTTTTATCTTGTTCCTTCATCTGGTACAAAGCCCTCTGCCTTGTCATTTTGTCTGTCTTCCTGTGAATGTGGTTTTTGTTCCACAGGCTGCAGGATTGTAGTTCTTCTTGCTTCTGCTGTCTGCCCTCTGGTGGATGAGGCTGTCTAAGAGGCTTGTGTAAGTTTCCTGATGGGAGGGACTGGTGGTTAGTAGAGTGGTCTCTTGTCTCTTCGGCAGCTCCAGACTTTTTCCCGGACTCCCTTCCGGCTAGCTGTGGTGCACTAGCCCCCTTCAGGCTGTGTTCACACAGCCAATCCCAGCCCTCTCCGTGCGATCCGACCGAAGCCCGAGCCTCAGCTCCCAGCCCACGCCTTTCCCGGCGGCTGAGCAGACAAGCCTCTCGGGCTGATGAATACTGGTCAGCACTGATCCTCTCTGTGGGAATCTCTCCGCTTTGCCCTCTGCACCCCTGTGGCTGCACTCTCCTCTGTGGCTCTGAAGCTTCCCCCCTCCGCCACCCGCAGTCTCCGCCTGAGAAGGGGCTTCCTAGTGTGTGGAAACCTTTCCTCCTTCACAGCTCCCTCCCACTGGTGCAGGTCCCGTCCCTATTCTTTTGTCTCTGTTTATTGTTTTTTTCTTTTGCCCTACCCAGGTACGTGGGGAGTTTCTTGCCTTTTGGGAGGACTGAGGTCTTCTGCCAGTGTTCAGTGGGTGTTCTATAGGAGCAGTTCCACATGTAGATGTATTTCTGATGTATCTGTGGGGAGTAAGGTGATCTCCACGTCTTACTCTTCCGCCATCTTCCTCAACTCATACATAGATTTTTAACTTTTGACCGAAGGGTCGGTGTTCCTAACCCCCTCACTGTTTAAGAGTCATCTGTATTTCTTCCTTTCATCATTTCCCTCATCAGATTATTGCCCTTAGATACATTTCTAGAGATATGAACACAGGACTCAGATTTTACATATTTAAAATTCTGTGATTTACTAAAAAAATATGCTCCAGAAAAACATCAATTTATTCTGTTATAAACCCTTCATAATTCGTGAAATTTCCTGTTTCCTTAAGCTCTGGAAAATTGTGGATATTATCACCTTTCTGACCTGCCTACCAGGTAGGTAAAAATGACCTCAATTTTTTAAAAATTGTATGTATTTCATAACTAGTTAGGTGGAATGTCTTTTCATATGGAATGTCTTACTGATATGTTGACTTTTTTTTTTTCTTTTGTCACTTCTTGAATCATGTTCTTTGTGAATTTTCCTACTGAGGTGTTTTGCTTTTTCTTATTGATTTACTATTGTTATCTATACATGAAGGCTATTAAAATTGTGTATAAGTTTTACAAATAATTTCCTAACTTATTACTTGACTTTCAAAGTTCTTTATGATTTTGCATGTATAATTCTAATCAATACATGATACAACAAGAACTGCCTTACTCAATACATTCACCCACTCAATAATTAACTACTGTAATCACAGAATGTGAAGCAATAGAAATAGTAAAATTTTTAAAAGCTTAATAGATATTTTCTTTCATATTCATTCCTGGCTTCTAGGATCAACTGGGCAATGAGCAATTAGTAAATTAATGGTAATACTACAGTCCTTCTGGCATACTTGTTCCTGAACTATTTGAGGACCAGGTAGTTAAAAAGCCTTTAATCGCCTGGTTCACATGAAAATTAAATGATGAAATAGAAGTAGAGGAATCCATGTGCACATCTTATTTCTAATTCCATTAGTGACCCAAAATTCCTCTTGAAATGACTTTTTGAGGTATTATACAGTAAATTTTAATGTTTCAGAAAGAGAACTACATATCTTAGGAAGCAGATAATTGTCAATGGATTTAGCAATCTGACCCACAGTATAGAAATTTCTAATTAAAACCCTCTTTTTTATAATGCTAATCTTTCAGCCAAAAATTTCCTTGGGACATGGTAAAATGAAGATAAAATGTATTAAGATTTTAAATTAACCAGAGATCCCAGAGGAAGCTAATAAACACATTCATAAATGTTTACTGTAAGTAAATTTTATTGTGAAGTAATCCTGTTCTTATATGTAGCTGCCATGATAGGCATCATTACACCATGAATAACTGAACTAATAGAAATTAAATATTTAAAATGTTAGTCTTCCAAATCTGGATTTGATATATGTAAAAGAGGCACATGACTTTCTGTAACTGACCAGCAGGCAGATGATCTGGAAATAAAGTCACATAACAATACTGTCAACTCATCATTAATCCTTTCAAAGATGATTTCTTTTCCCAACAGTTTAATTTATAACATTTTCATAGTTTAAAAAATTGATGTCTGCATTCTTATCATAAGTTTTCCATGACCCAAAATACCTTCTATGAGCACTAACTGCATGTTCCTTTCACAATTACTCTATATTAATTACTACTAAATAAGATACCTCTTCAAAAGAATTTATCTTTTTTTTACATATACAAGCTTAAGGGAGTTTCAGTTAAAATAAAACATTTGCCAGTAGATTTAAGACCCAAAGACACTGAATTTACCACTATTTACCACACACTTACCTATGTTGCTCTGCAAGTTTGGTTAATATATATTGATTAACTTAGCATCATTCCATTTTTTCATTGATATTATTCATAGGTAAACCACAAACTAATAAGTAAGGACATGTTCTGATGGAATTTTATAGCAGGGATTTTAAGAAATATACCCATATAAAATAAGGTTCCAATCAAGGTTATCATATATCTTAATTTTGATGTTACCACACATTGAGCATGGTTTCATTAAAAAATAGGGTTAAAAAGTTTAATTACGGAATAATTATTAAAATATTAAAGTACTTTATGAAAAACAGATTGTTGTAAACAATACAGTGAAAAACAGGAAATCACATTACTTAACAAATGTAGAAACTAGAGATTGTTCTGGAGAAAATGAAAAAATGAGGTGAACTTGCTTAAAATATTTAAAATCCTAGGACAGAAGTCATATTTAGCATACTTCAAGATACCACCTACTGAATCCAGTATTTCTACTCTGTGGCCTGAGCTAAACAATTTAACATCTCTGGACTTCAGTTTTGTCACCTATAATACCCTCCATACTACATAATATATAAATTCTTCCCAAATGAATTTGAAATTTCACTTGGGTTGCAAAGCAACTGATTGATCTCCATTGCAGAACTCACTCTGTGGTAATTACGGACAAAAACACTCTCAGACTTCTTAGTTAATCAGGAGCCTGGATATTTGAAGATCTGTACAAGCTTACTTAAACCAAGTACAGTCACAAATAAGTAGAGTACTCATTATTGAACACCTGTTAGGCAGCATGCTAGCTACGTTTCTCAGCTGAGCACTGACTCTCATAAGAATTGTGTAAATTGTGGCAGACTGTATTTTTCAAGATGAATACAACAAGATCTCCCATCCTACCTAACTCCTCTTATACTGTAACAATGACACTTCTCCATCAAGAGTTGGGTCTGTGTTCCCTTCCCTTAAACATGGGTGGATCTATGACCATGGAGCAAATTACACTATGTGACTTCCAAGAATAAGCTACAAAAGGCAATACAGCTTCTGCTTAGTACTCTTTGGATCACTCGCTCTCGGAACCCAGCCAGCATTTTGTGAGAGAACACAAATTACATGGAAAGGCCACATGTGGGTGTTCGAGCCAACTACCCTGGCTGAAGTTCCAACAGAACCACCAGACACGTTAGTGAAGGAGGCTTTGAGATGACTCCAGCCCCTGCTACTGTCTTACTGCAACTGCATGAGAAATCTCAAGCCCAGTTAACCCCCAGAAGAATGACAGATAATGACAAAAATGACTGTTACTTTTTTGTAAGCCCTTAAATTTTGAGGTGATTTGCTATGTGGCAATGAAAACTGCAGAACAAGATATGTATGACTATATTACACAGGTGAGCCAAGAGAGAAACACGTGTATCACACAGCAAGTAAGATGAATCAGAATTTTAACACACCTTCTTATGACATCATGTTTCCTCAAAGATTTTTTGCAAAAAAGGTATTAAAACAAATGTTTGGCTTCAATATTCTTTAAGAGGCCAAAACTAAGCTAAACAAGACATACTACGTCCATTCGTCATGAAGAGTTCTGAAAAATATATTAACAATTACAGATAAGCTCACCTGCTCTTTTAAAAGATTGTTACGTAAACAGCTTAGCTTGGTTCCACCCAATAATTCTTTCAAACTTTATAAAGCCACTAGGCCCACAAAATGTAATGAACATGAAGTAAGTGGGAACTTTCATATACCCTTGTTTTACGGAATTTTTTTTTTTTTAATCATCCACAGCTACATCTGGAGCTATCTCTGGTATCAAAAGAGAGATGGGAAAAGTCAGGTTCCAGCATAGGTGGTTAAACTATCTATCGTCTTTCCCAGAAACGCCAACTATCTTTGCCAAAGGTAAAATTGGAATTGTTTTTAAGTTTAAATCATAATTTATAAATATAATATCAAATGCAGCAAAGTTGACCTGCATTATTAGAAACATTTCTTCATCCTTAAACACATATTTAGAGCCTACTGTGTAGAAGAGTGAGTGAAGGCTTTTTTCATATATGCTATGTGCTAATTATTTTAGCCACCATGTAAAGCAGAAATCATCTCCATTTTAGAGATGAGAAAAGAGAGTCATGGATAGAAAATGGTATATCAAGTCCCACAGAGAGTTATTAAAATAGTAGAGCTGGAGTTTGAAGGAGATTAGCTTCCTCTCGCCTTCCAGTTTTCAGCTCAAGAGAAGGTTCAACTGATACTTTCAGCTATAGAATAGTCCTTTAACCTTAACAGTTCCATTATTTTTAAAAATTCCAGCTCTTGTTTCTTTATTTCACAGTGACTAAAATGACTTACAGTCATTTAAAATGGATTCTTAACATTTTGGTCTCCTTCCCCATCTATAAATTAAGCTTCATGAAAACATTTCCATGTTGTTCATGGAAAGACTTTCAGGAACTAGAAGAGTTCTAGTATATAGTCTGTGCTCAATACATACTCATTAAGTAAATGAATAAAATCTACACCTCTAACTTTAGGATGTCTGACTCAAAACTCTTGACTGTAAATATAAGGATTTTGTGTACCTGACATTGAAAACTTTGAGAACACTTTAGCTGGTGTAACTTAGCCAGGTGGGTTTCTTTTACCCTTTTTCTATTTTATAGATTAAAAAATGGAAGGGTAAGAGTTTATTTGTTCAAAGTAATATTATTACCTCTATTCTTTCTGATGTTCCGTCCGTTTCAAAATTCTGCTTGGAAATTTTCAGTGCACCAATCTTTAGAGCTGAGCTCAAACCTCACAATACTCTTTCTAGGTCACTTGTTCAGTCACATCAGAAAGTATAAAAGCTTCCATGGAGCAGATCAGTGGTGCTTTTAATCTAAGTAGAGCTCCCCACTGGCTGGCTTTGCACCCTCTGTTTGCCAATTCTTCTACACAATCTGCATTCAGTCTGAGGGACAAGTTGTGTTGGGAGGGGCCAATGGCAGACAGAGTAAAGAAACCCCTGCCCCTACCTCCTCCCAACAGGAACACTGGGCCTAAAATCAACTACAAGTGCTTTTTTTCTGCTTTAGAAGGAAGCACCACTATATTCCACTTTGCAGGGTTCCAAGACTATTTCTCAGCAACCTCAGAACTAAAAAGTACATCCTTTACCTTACAATTTTGTATCTGGTATATTAACTCAGGAAATTGCCAAACTCTACACCAGTTCTGATTCAAAGTTTATTTATAAATCACTTTGGAACCCAAATTCTATTTTCCCATAGAAGAACTGATAAGAATATGATAATGTCCTCAGATCAAACCACAAAATTTCATTTAACACCTGATGTATTTAAAGCAGTAACCATGATATTGGTGCCAGTTTTTGAGAACCTACACTGTGCTTATGCCATGGAAGGTTCCTAGTATAATTCAATTTACTTAATCCTCCTAACAGCTCTATGAGTTAGATATAACTATCATAACACACATGAGGAAACTGAGGTCCGGAAAGGGCAAGAAACTCTGTCAAGGCTACATAGCTAGAAAGTGGCAAAGCTGGAACGTAAACCTAAGCCTCTCTGATGCCAAACTTTGGGCTCCCTCCTCTTTGCTCAACTAGTGCTTTCCTTCTCAAGAAGTGATGCTCCTGTGGGTAAAAGTGGTTTCATTTGAGGTTTCATAAATGACTGTTTCCCTGCTTTTGGAGTATCAAGTGCATATCTTTATCTCAACTAGCTTCCAGGTAATAGTGCAATTTCTGGACTTGGACAAAAATTCCATCAAGCCCTGGGATACTTTAACATAAACTTCTGACTGCCTACACAACATCCCTTTTCTTCTCTTTGTCCTAATAGAACCTGCTTTGATTCAGGAATCACCCTGTTCCATATGGCTATATGATTCAAGGATGGCTGACTTTTGATTGGTTTAAGCCAGTCATGGTAGTATGTTCTGTTTCCCCTTATTGGTTTAGGCATGAGGATGTGAGGTAATCCTGTCCAATAAAATGCAAGAGAAATATGCTAGGGAGCTTCTTGGAAATGCTTCCTCATTCTTAAAAGAGGCATACATTTAGATTATGATATACATGTATTAATCTATATATATGGTTTCAACAACTGAGTAGCTTCTGGGGAGAAACTTAAAATTGTTCTCAACTTTCCAATTTGCACCAGTTTTAGTAGGATCAAAGTTTTAAAAAGAGAACTAGAAGAAACCATGGGAGAATCTTGTTTAAGCACCCTTTCAATAGCAGTCATTTATAAACATGAACTCCCCTGCCAACAAAAAGTCATTAAAGATTAAAGAATTTCAAACAACATAAAATAACATTCTGAATGGAGAAAAACACCACAAATTAAAAAGACAAGTAGCAAACTGAAAATTATTTGTATTCCATGTCACAAAAAATGGCTAATGCCTTTAATATATAAATAAGTCCCGCAAACTGATAAGAACAGATATTCCAATTGATAAAAATTGGGAAACATGACAATTTCCCAGAAAAAGAAATCCTACTTGTTCTTAAACACATGTAAAGATGCTCAGTCTCTCTCACAGTAAGAAAAACTGCAAATACTTGAAATTTCACTCTCTCTCTCTCTCTCTCACACACACACACACACACACACACACACACACACACACACACACATACATAAGGGGTGGCAAGGATAAGAATATTTAATTTTAACTGACTTTTATCCTTTTTATTTTTCAATCATATTCAGGCATATCCTGCAGCCAAAAAAAAAAAAAAGTTAAATAAAATTGATATATAGAACTTTTGCTGAGACTACTTCCTTCAATTTATCATTCAACTCCTGAAACATGCCATTTAGTGTGAGGTAGAGGATCCTTGTGCAGATGTGAGAGGGTGTGCAGATTGGTATGTATGCATGAAAGAGAGAAAGAGCAACAGGCAAGAAGGAGGAGGAGGAAGTAAAATAATTGAACAGCATAATTTAAAGACATGCTCTAAGGCAAGATCCGGATGTAAGGGGGACTGTATAAAGGAAGAGGGTCATAGATAAGATTGACAAGGTTTGCCAGATTAGATAAAGTTGAAAACCACACTAACAGACAGGAAGGAAAAGGTGCTAGAAATAATCCACAGTAGCAATGGGTAGGAATTAAGAACCAATTAGGCATAAGGGAGTTCAGGGAGGAGTCACACATGGCTAGATGGGTTCAAGCCTGGGTGAGAATAAATGTCAGAAGAGACACTTGGCCCCATGGGCCAAGATGAGGTCAGCTTTAAATATGTTGAACTTGAGGTTATGGTAAGACATCTGTGCATGGAAACTACTAGCCAGCAGGCAGATGAAAATTGTTGAATTGGACCATTTCAGGGGTAGGGCCAAAACGCTGAGAAGCATGAATTGTGTCTGAACAGACACAAACATTGAGGGCATGAGCACACTTTGTATAATGGGCACTTCCTTTTGTTCTAGTTTGTGAGCATCTAAATGCCATTTTTAGCTCTACAGTGTTATCCACTGTATCTCCATCTAACCATATACTTTATAAATATTTGTCATCTAAAATATATAAAGATAACTGTTTTCTTAACTTCAACTTTAATTATTTTGAAAAGACCCATAAGTATGTTTTTTTTTCTATTTTTCCCCTGTTATTAGAAGAGCCAATTTTATGGTTTGTGTGTAATTACTACTTTCGCAATGTTTTACAGATTTTTACAATATGGAGGCTGTTTCTCTGTAGTGTTTCTACATACTTTATGTTTAGTATCTCTATTTTAAATGTTCAATTGCTTATCTCATAAATGCATAAATAATTATTTACCTGTCCTGCTGGTGACGGGCAGATGGTAGACAGCTATTGTTCATCAGGCAAAGAGGAAGAAGAGAAAGATTTTTCTTCCCAAATGCTTTCCAGCATTTATAAGTATTAGAAGACTAAGGATAATGGTGATGAAAAAGGAAGAGAGCCTCTGGCTGATCTGGCTGGGAGTTTCAAATAGCGAAACATCAAAACTCTACTGGAAGTCATGACACCTGCTTTGAGTCCCAGTTCTGCCAGTTACTTGCTGCTTACACAAAACCTTCCCTCCATTAAAATTCCTCCAACGTTAAAATGAGCCTAATAAGGTCATTCCACAGGTTTATCGCAGTGGTCAAATGAGATATGTACTCAAAAGGCTTTTAAAAACTGCAAATGTTAGATAAAGAAGAGAGGTGCTCCTTTTTTGCTCTGGCAAGATTGAGAGGGATGTGATTCCCTTTTATTCTTGTAAAATTATAAGAGTATAGGCAATGTATGGATAACTTTCCAAAGCCTGATTCCTTTACTTTGTGAGCTTCTTAGAGAGCAGAAGACATTATTTGGGGCTCAAAATGTTTATTAAATGAATGTGGGCATCTGTGCCTTAAGCTGTGCAAGGAACACAAAGATCTGCCTTTATAGGCAGAAATATAGGTATGTCCTTATTTGTTTGTTTATTTTTCTTCCACGTTGTTTCCAGCATAAGGGTAGTTTCCCAATGTCTCTAGAAGAAGGATGAGGCTCGTGTGCAGTTAACACAAGAGGAAGGGAACAATCTGATACTTCAGGGCACCTTGGAAAAGCCATGTGATACCAGTCTTACTGTTAGCTTACAGGTAATGGATGCCCTCCTAGTATCTGCATCCCAAGGTATTAGATAGTGGCAGCCAGAAAATCACCCCCTCAAAGATGTTCATGTCCTAATCCCTGGAACATATGAATATGTTACATTATATGGCAATGAAGAATTAAGGTTGCAGATGAAATTAAGTTTGCTGATCAGCTAGCCTTAAGATAGACAGTTTCCTATGTTATCCAGGTAGGCCCTATGTATTCAGGAATCCTTAAAAGTGGAAGAGAGAGGCAGAAGAGTAGGTCAAAGGGATGTGATAAGAAAGACTCAACTTGCTCTTGTTATCTTTGAATATGTCAGAGGTCATGAGCCAGGGAATGTGGACAGCCTTTAAAAGCTGGAAAAGACAAGGAAATGTAATCTCCCTTAGAGCCTCCAGAAGGAAAGCAGGCCTGCTGACACCTTTTTATAGCCCAGTGAGAACCATGATGAACTCCTAAACCATAATAAATGATAATACAGTTGTGTTGTTTTAAGCCACTAAATTTGTGATTATTTGTTACAGCCATAAGAAAACTAATATATCGATTCATAATCAGTTAGAAGAATGGCTTCATCCAAGAGATATAGGCTTTTGTCCACATGAACATAAACGATTCAGTGTAGGTTTATTACGTGTCACAATGCAGTTAGCCCCACACTTTCATTCTCTCTTGAACCCACCCCAATCAGCAACACCTCCAAAAAAACACACTCCACTGAAATTGCTCTTATCAAAGCAAATATCAGCTAGAGTGAGCATATAACTTATTGGCCAAAATGGGACAGAGAGTGAATAGAGGTGTTTAGAGAGCGAACAGAGGTGCTATTAGTAAATCCACTGTGATAAATGCTATATGTCAAGATTTCCCAGGGGGCTTATCCCACTGACATTTCACTGGTTAATTTTCAACACTAATGTTACTTGAACTAATCAGCAATACTTAATGCTGTTAAACACTCTTCTCTCCCTGAAACACTTTCTCCGCCTGGCTTCTACAATACCACACACTCCCCCTTTTCATCTCTCCTTTCTAGCAATCCTTTTTATCTCTTTTGCTGATTCCTTCTCATCTCTAAGTCTTAGGTGATCTCATCCAGGTGACTTTTTTTCTTAGGTGATCTCAGCCAGGTCAATGGATTTAAATACTATCTATGCTGTTGATGACTTCCAAATTACTTATCCTCAACTCTGATCTTAGAACCCCAGCTTTATGTATATTCAAGTCTCATAAGCATCTCAAGATTAGTATGTTCAATGTGATACACTGCATTAACAAAATAAAGTTTAAAAATCATATGATCATCTCAGCAGATGCAGAAAAAGAATTTGACAAAATTCAGTATCCACTCATGATAAAAACTCACCACAAAGTGGGTACAGAAGGAACTTACCTCAACATAATAAAGACCGTATATGACAAGCCCAGAGCTAAATATTTTCTCCCATTCTGTAGGCTGCCTTTTCATTTTATTGATGGTTTCCTTTGCTGTACAGAAGCTTTTTAGTTTGATGTAGTCTCACTTCTTTATTTTTGCTTTTGTTGCCTTTGGCTGTGGTGTCAGATCCAAAACATCACTGGCAAGACCGAAGTCAAGGAGCTTACAGACTATGTTCTATTCTGGCAGTTTTATGGTTCCACGTGTTACATGCAAGTCTTCTTTCCATTTTGAGTTGATTTTTGTGTGTAGTGTAAGACAGTAGTCTAGTTTCATTCTTTTGCACATTCCTGTCTAGTTTTCCCAGCACCACGTAATGAAGAGACTGTCCTTTCCTCCTCGTATATTCTCAGCTCCTTTGTTGTAAATTAACTGACCATATATATATGGGTTTATTTCTGTTAAAAAGTCCATATACCCAAAGCAATCAAGAGAGTCAATGAAATCCCTAACAAAATTCCAATCGCATTTTTCATGAAAATAGAACAAACAATCCACAAAAGACACCAAATAGCCAAAGCAATCTTGAGAAAGAACAAAACTGGAGACATCAAGCTCCCTGATTTCAATTTATATTACAAAACTATAGTAATCAAAACAGCATGGTATTGGCATAAAAAACAGACACATAGATCAATGAAACAGAATAGTGAGCCTAGAAATAAACCCAATCCCTATCAAAATTCCAATCTCATTTTCACAGATATAGAACAAACAATCCTCAAATTTGTATAGAACCACAAAAGACCCAGAACAGCCAAACCTATTTGCAAGTCATATATCTGATAAGGGATTAATATCCAAAATATATAAACAACTCATATAACTCAACAGCAAAAAACCCAAACAATCCATTTAAAAATGGGTATAGGATCTGAATAGACAGTTTTTCAAAGAAGTCATAGGCAACAGGCACATGAAAAGATGCTCAACATCACTATTCATCAGGAAATGCAAATCAAAAGCACAATGAGATATCACCTCACACCTGTTAGAATGGCTATTATCAAAAAGACAAAAAATAACAAGTGTTGGTGAGGCTATGGAAAAAAGGGAACCCTCGTGCACCGTTATTGTGAATTGAAATTGGTGCAGTCACTATGGAAAAAAGTATGGAGGTTCCTCAAAAAATTAAAAATAGAACTACCATATAATGCAGCAATTCCTCTTCCAGGTATTTAGCCAAAGAAAACAAAATATTACCTCAAAAAAGAGGTTTGCATCGCCATGTGCACTGCAGCATTATTCACAATAGCCAAGAAATGGAAACAATCTAAGTGTACATCAATGGATGAATGCATAGAGAAAAATGTGACACACAGACACACTCACATACATACATACACACACAATAGAATATTATTCAGCCATAAAAAAAGAATGAAATCTTGCTATTTGCAACAACAAGGAGGGACCTTGTGGGCATTCTGCTAAATGAAATAAGTCAACAAGAGAAATACCATGTGATCTCACTGATAAGTGGAATCACAGATACAGAAAACAAATTGGTGGTTGCCAGAGGCGGGGGGTATGGGGTGGGCAAAATGGGTGAAGGGGGTCAAAAGGTACCCACTTCCAGATAAAAACTAAATATGTCATGGGGACGCAATGTACATAATCTACAGCACGGCAACTGTGGTTAATGATACTGTACTGCATACCTGAAAGTTGTTAAGAAGGTAAATTTTAGAAGTTCTCATCCCAAGGAAAAAAAATTCTGTAACTACGTATGGTGATAGAGGTTAACTAGACTTACTATGGTGATCATTTCACAACATATACAAATATAGGATCATTATGTTGTACACCTGAAATTAATATGTCAGTTATACTTCAACTTTAAAAAAAATAAAGTTTAAGAGATTAACATGTTCAAAACTGAGCTTCTAACCTTACTCCCAAACCTGCTCCTCCTATAGTCTATTCTCTTTTGGTTGGCGGCAACTCCATTCTTCCTATTGTTTAAACAAAAACCTTGCAGTAATCCTTGGTTTCTCGAATTCTTTCATAACTCACACCCACTATGTCATATGGAGCATGATCTTGATGAAATGGTGGCCTCCAATTCTGCTACTAGGCATGCCATCCCAGAGAGCATGAAACAGAAAGGCTCACCAACGAAATTAATATGTTCAAATCCCAACATTTATTAAATCATTTTAAAGCATATGGAGAGAGGCAAGGTGAAACAGATGGAAGGTGTAATGCAATTAGGATAAGGTCAAACAGAAGAACCACCATGCTATTTAAATCTTGGGTTATACAATATCCGTACGTTTTGCTGTATCAGCCTTCCCTGTTGATGGTGTGGTAGACAGAACCAGAGGTGAGATTTGAGCAAGACACATTCTTAGGACAGAATGTACCTAAGATGACCACATACGCTTGCTCTACTGGAAAGATGCAGGGGCAAGTATAGCTGACCTATAGCTGTAGCTCATCAGTTAGTCTGCTAAACAGTTATAGGATTTATTTGCATTTTTTATTTAGAGCACTTGGGAGGCCATAAGATATACTGAGTATCATTAATCGGTGGCCAATTTAGGAATGATGAAGCTGCCAGCCTAGAGGTGATATCATCATACCTTATAATTTGGTCTTTTCATCTCTTTCCATCCATAAACAATATTCTTGTGTATTTCACTATTTATTCCATCTATTTTTAACATGTGTAATAGGTCAAGTTACTATCTAAAGCTGACACACATTTTGACCTCTGCCTATGTCTCACAAGCTATTTGCTCCTCATCAGCTAAATTTAACACATAGGTTTCACTTATATTTCATAAGCTATTATTGAATAGTTTATTTACACTCTAAGTTTAATGCCTCTTGGAAGTATCATCTATCATCTTTGTTTTCTTATGACACAGTTAAATATTCTCAAAAAATACAGCTAACATGTGTTCCATATTGAATTGGCAAACCCTGTAAGTTATCCAAAACATATCCAGAATTCAATTACTATGCATCATTCTCACTGATAGAACCATTATGAAAAACAATATGGACATTTCTCAAAAATTAAAAAATAGAACTACCATATGATCCAGCAATTCCACTTCTCAGTACACATCCAAAGGAAACTGAAAACAGTATCCCAAAGACACATCTGCACTCCCATGTTCATTGCAGCATTATTCACAATAGCCAAAATATGAAAACAAACCTAAATGTTGGCCAACAGATGAATGAATAAAGAAAATGTGGTGTGTGTGTGTGTGTGTGTATACACACAAACACATATATACACACAATAAAATACTATTCAGCCTTAAAAAGGAAGGAAATTCTGGCATTTGAGACAACATGGATGAACCTGGAGGACTTCATGCTAAGTGATATAAGCTAGATACAGAAAGACAAATATTGCATGATCTCATTATCTCATTATATGTTGAATCTTTAAAAAAAAAAAAAAAAGCCAAACTCATAGAAACAGAGAGTAGAATGGTGGTTCACCAGGAGCTGGAAGGAGGGAGTCATGGGGAGTTATTTTTTTAATGGATACAGAGTTTCCATTTTGCAAGATGAAAAGAATTATGGAGACAGATGTTGGTAATGGTTAGACAATTTTATGAATGTACTGAATACCACTGAACTGTACACTTACAAATTGTTAAAACGTTGACATTTACATTATGCGTATTTGACCACAATAAAAAAAAAATGGGGGGGGGGGCAGAAAAATAATCCAAATCCAAGCCTCTGCCATATCCTGCCTGGATTACTGCAATAACATTCGAACTAGTCTCCTTGTTTCCATCCTTATTCCTTTGGTCTATTCTCCACAAAGCAGCCATGTGGAAATAATGTGAGTTTATGTCATTCCTCCAATAGCTTTCTACCTCATTGGTAATAAAAACCTAAGTCTTCACCATTACTTACAAAACCCTATGTGATCTGGTCCACTACTACAGCTCAGACACCATCTCCTAGCACTGTGCCCCTAACTTGTACCTTTCCTTGAATAGTCCAAATAAATATCCCCACAACTCAGGGCTTTTGTACTATCTGTGTTTCTTCCTCATGGGTTTATCTTCCCAAAGGTACCCATACCTCTTTCCAGTCTTTACTCAATATTTACTTTGTTAATGAATCCTTCTCTGACCACCCAAACTGATATTTTAACTTTTCTCCACCATGTACTACATATTCCACCATCCTCTTTTACTTATTTTTTCTTTTTAGCATTTACTATTGTACTTACTACTAAATTCTACTTTACTCAATGCATGCTATTTTCATATTATTTGAAATGTTATTTTATTTATTTATACTTGTTCATACTATGACTCTCCCATGAACACATGTCCTCAATTAAGGCAGGAATTATTTTGTGTATTTGTTTACTAATGTGTCTTTTGATCCTATAATAATACCTGGCACATAGTAGGTGATTAATAAATAAGTGTAAAATGATTACATAAATTAATATCACTCCATGTGTGAGAATCATAGTAGAGAAAATACAGTGGTAGTTAGTGTAATTAACATGGGCTTGGAGTCAGATAAATCTGAACTTAAATTCAGGCTGTGCCACTTATTGGTTAGGCCTTGAAATTTGGATTAAATTGGCCAATTTGAAAAGGAGATATAAGTCATTCTAGGCTGAGAGAACCATAAAAGCTAAGAAAAGAAATTGCTTGGCACTTGTGCAGGAGAGAAAGTGACTTAATTTGGTTGGAGTAAAGAAAACATAAAATAGATTAGTGTGAAATAAGCATGAAAATATAAATTGTTAATAGATCATGGAGCTTACTGATGAAATTTGGGAGAGTGGAGTTATTATAAAGGCCAAAGGAAGTGAAGAAAGTTTTGTGAATTATGTTATTAAAGCTGTTAATAAGAAAATCTAATATGATTTAGAGGGGATTAAGCTAAAAAGAGTGATATTGATTGCAAAGCTATTTCTGTAATCTAGAAGACATGTAGTGAGAGCCTGAATCAGAGGGTATTTATGAATACTGAGGGAACATAACTTAATGGAGAAATGCTGTGAAGAAAGAATTGACAATACATATTTCATTACTCAATAGCAGATCACTATAGAGGCAAAAGAGTATGTCACATATTTAAATCTCAAAAACTGTTGAATAACATCCCCATTTACATAACAAAAAGGACAACAAACAAGTTTGTGAGCAATGAAACAAGGTTCACTTCAGGATGTAGGAGGTTTGAGAAATCAGTGGACATCAAGGTATAGATACATACCAAAGAGTTGAAAATGAGGCTGTAACTCAAGAGAGATTGGAAGTGGTGAAAACATAAATACAATGATCATGGGCATACAGCTTCAAGTCAAGAGATTAAATCATATTGACAACAGAGAGCGTATACAAAAAAGAAGGTCAAAGGATCTCACATGAGACTCCTATGCTAAGGGAGTTGGAAGAGGAGGAAGAGCCAGATAATGAAAGAGACACAAGACAGTTAGAGGTGGAGAAGGAGCTGGTAAGTCTAGAGGCTATAGGAGAAGTACTTCAGTGACGGTACAAAGCCTGAGAGGTGATGAAAGACATTGGATTTGGTGACCAAGTATAATTATTTGCTGAATAAACAAATGTATAAAGCATAGACTACAAAAAATGGTCAGTGAAAGAAAATGTCACATGATAGTACATTAACAAGATAAAACGGAGTGGTATGTTTGGACAGAGGAGGTGTGCCTACAGGAGTTTTGGCTAGGATGAGGTGCCAGGAGAAAGAGAGAAATGGAAAGTGAAAAAGATACTGGGGATGTTTGATATTAGATTAGGAGTAGAATGAGAGGCATGATCCAAGTCATAAAAATAGGAATTCAGTGTAACTATAAAAAGGATGTCCTCCATTGAAGAATGGGTGGTAGTTAAGTGATACAATGAAGGAAAAGTTAGGGTTCACACCAGAGAGTATTGCTTCTTCGTAAATTATGAGAAAAACTGATTTATAGGCAGAGATCCTGAGATAGGTCAGATCACTTCACCTCAACACGTTCACAAACTGCAATGACTATAAATCAGATTTTCTAAGTTGGGACAGATGGGGATACTTAATGTTTCTAAGATACTGGGAACTTTTACAATAATTTAGGCATTTTATGTTTCCCATAGGGAACAGTCTCCCACATGGCTCTCTCTTCTGTTATGGAAAACTGCACCCTTACTTATAGACCACCAAGTAAACACTTGAATGAAACCTTCCAATGGGACCCAATCTGGCCGATCATTGAAAGTGGATCAGATATAACCTGTAGGGGGCAGTACAGGCTCAGCCCCTCTGAGAAACTCTTTAGAAAAAATTTTCTCAGTAAATAGTTAAGACACAAATTTATCAAACCTAACTATGTGTAACACCATCTTCTGATGTGCTTCCTTTAGAAACAGGCAGGATATATCATTCCTCACCAACTGTGATTCATGTTTCTTCTTTTCTAAAGGGTAACAATAGGTTTATTTCAATGGCTTATGTTAAGTTAAAACAGATATGTGAACTGCTCAATATTTTATGATATATTACATATTTTGTAATATTTAGACAAAGGGAGAGTGAACAAATACAGTCTAGCAAAATTAAGTCCATTTATAATTACTTCATTAAGGAATCATACCTGAACAATGCCTTAATGAGATGGTAATGAGGTAAAAACGTGCTGCCAGAATAGGCACTGGAGAAAACCTTCTGGAAGAGGCAGCTCAATAAAGTGAAAATAAGGAGGAAAAATACTCCTCTTTTTGTCTTGGCTAAGACTTCTTTATTTTAGGAGGTACAACACCTATTAAGTCTTGGAAGTTTCAATTGGAGGATGGTGATTTAAAAAAAAAAAAAAAAAGCCTAAAGAGTCAGGGAGAGTCAGGAGGGTGGGAGGGAGAAGGAGGAGGAGCAAGGAAAGGATGGGTACGCTTAAACTTAAAATGGAGATAAAAAATAGCACCTCCCACCTCTAAGAGTCATTATAAGGATTTTATTAGTTCATATAATGTATACACATAACAGTCAGTAATGTGTGGCAGAATTCTTTTTATTTACTGATAATGAAGAAACTGATTAGGTTTTTTGTTCAAGACTATACAACTTTGTGAACATGTGGATGGGAATTTAATTGAAGATGAGGCTGAGTCACATAATCATAACCATTCTCACTCATCTCCTCTGTTCAACTTTGCAAGAAAACTAGCCAAGGATAAAGGGCATAACTATGCCCTGAAATACGTTCCCCTGGGGGAAGCTTTCAGTGTTAAAATTTTTCATGCATCAATTAACTGTGCCAAATAAATCACTAATTAAATACAACCACTATCTTAAAAAAAAATCGATGAGTCTCCAAAAATGTGTACTTTTCTCCAATGGGATCAAGACGATAACTTCTAAATTCCCATTCATTGTGTAGCATTGAGAAAAGTCACTTCCGCAAGAACTCTTCAAATTGCTCTTCTAAACAAAATAAATGAGATTTTCTTTTAAAAGGAAATTTTAGCAAATCCAGCAATTCTAGCACATGCCATTCCCATGCTCTAACATATACAAGGCTATAATTTCTTGTATTTTTAGGTTTTCTACAACACTGCAATAATGATGGAAAATGCTACTGAGAAGATTCATTACGTGGAAAATACTGAATGGTGCATAGAATCTGACCTGGTTTGAGTGTGACTTTCTTGTATAAATACTACAGAGCCTGCTATCAAGTTTAAGTTGGCAAAATTAAAATCTATCACGTGAAGAAGCTTACAGCTATATTTTTCTTAAATAGAATATAAGTACATACTTATACAGTGAAAATATAATATGGGCAATATATAGAGTATATATTTCCTTTAGGTATCAGATATCTAGAAAATCTCCCCAAGTAATGTGACTAGTAAATTTCATCCATTTTCCCATTCTTTTAAATGACCTCTCTTTAATGAGCTTTGTGTTTGGGTTGGTAGCCTTTATAAAAACTAATCGTACAGGTAATTATATAATGAAAGTACAAATCACTATTATAAGAATCCCCATTCATGAAGAATCAACATATGTTAAACTAGAGAGGTCTCAATAACAAAACAGCATCATGTGCAGTATCTAATACAACTGAGAACAATGAAACGGCTCCTGATGGCGGAGAAAAAAAAGGCACTGCAAATTCAAACAAACAAAAACCATGTTAGGTTATCTTGGGTGAAGAAGTTCTTTGGTTTGGAGAACAGAGAGTAAATGTTGACAGACCTGTGAAGGAAATGGGCTCCGTGTGGGGTCAGAGGTGGTGACATAAGCAGCCTGTGTGTAGGCATAGCTCTTGAACCGAGGCTTAGGAGAGGAAGGAGTTCGTTCATAGCCCTGTGCTAGACTGACTGTGATCTGCAGAAGGGTTCGGGGGAGGGAGACAGAGAGGAGGAGGAGACATGGTAAGTAACCCTGGAAGGACTGCTTTCCAACACACTAGAAAAAACGAATGTTAAATGGAAACAGTGAGATGAAAAATTTAATCCTAAATATATATAAGTGATATTAGAAACTGGTACACTCCAAGAATTGTGGTGCTCAATGTCATGTTGGAGAACAGGTAGTCAGGGAAGAGAGGAGGATGGGATTTAACCATAAAGATTCCATCCTGACACACCTCCAGCACTAATATGGGATGCTGCTCTTCAAACTGGCAAAAACAAGCAACCCAAAGCAATCTTCTCTGAACTCAAAGTAAACAAAACCAGAATTCATCACGTCAATACCTTGGAAAGGACTGAAGCTTTCATAAGCTAAATATAGAATTAGTTCAGTAGAGTGAGAAAATTAGGCCTGAGAGCTTTCCATGCCTTCAGCAGAAATTTTGCTAAAGGCTTTTTCATCATTGTTTGTGTCAAAGAAAGTTAAGGAAAAAAACACCCTAAATATACACCGTTGGGAAGAAGAACTAGCAATGTAACAGAAGAATCCCACTGGATTCTGTACAATATCATAAAAGTCTTTATCATATGTATTCTCTATTTAATTTTTATTTAAACTATTTTAAACTAATTTTATCTTATCAAAAATATTACCTTGAGTATGCAAAATTTGTTACTACAACAGCAAGCTGCCACTAAAAATAAGAAAACATTATTAAACAGAGTACTTGCCTCTGCTCTTGGTCTAGTTCTTCGCTTTTTGCTCTAGTTGATGGAAAGTTTAATGTGTATATGAGTCTATCTTTTATTTTATTTCACTTTACACAATGGAAATGCAATGTATTCTGTGTCCCATATTCCTATAACATGGTGCATATCAATAGCAGAGTATTTTAACAATGTGCCTTGAAAACAACATTATTGTCCATTGTATCAGATGAAATTTAGGTTTACAGATTCCGCTCCCTCTCTCTCCCTCTCTCTCTCTCCAAATAAGACACACAGACACACACACAAAGCTATATATACATATATTTTTGTACGTGCGTGTGAATATATATACATATATATATACTATGCTATATATACATATATGTGTATCCATCCATAGACAATATAGATATGTGTGTATGATATCTAAAAATCCATATAAAACAGAAAATATCATTGATATTAGCTATTCTTTCGATCTTTTACCTGTTGAGAATAGTGCATTTGATGATGTAACTGAAAATGCTCTTCTCTAGTAACTTTTGATGGCCTTGGCAACATCTCCACCTCCTGGATGGCTTCAATGCTCACTTGTTGAGGCAAAACTTGGAAGAGTGATGTGACGTACATTAAGATGGACTTCTTATCTGGATAAGTGGTGGCAACATCTGTAAGCACATTAACACCACACATCAATTTTTGGTTTCTATATTTGAGTGTCTAAAAGGGGAATGAACAAATCAATGTTACAGGAAGAAGACAGATTAATGAGCACTCGATTGTCCATGAATGTCCTCCAGAGACTAATTAGAACATGATAATCAGGCCTAAAATGTCCTTCCAATTTGGCAGACCAATGAGATGAGCACTAAAGTTAATTTCTTTTCCTTGTTCACATAAAAACTGCATTCGGCAATACTTTTTCCTAAGTCAAATTGCCAAACTAGCCCATCTAAGAGAGTGGTTTTCATTAGATAAGAAACAAAAATAAAAGATTGCATCTTCCTTTCCATGGAAAGTTATAATAGCATGTCAATTAAAATGGTGCACTGGTAATTAAACAATTACACCAAAGAGCTTAATGCCCTGGCTTCCAGTAAAGAAAGCTTGCACCTCCTAATCAAATTTTTGCTGGTGATTAAGCATGTAAAGAGCAAAATAATGTCTCTGTGTTGAAACGAACCGTGTATTTCTACAATCAAAATAAAATAAAACTATATACCATAAGAATAATGATTTGTAATATTCCTTAACTACATTAAAAATATTTCTTTACATTATGGTGCATCTGTTAAAGTCAGATGTCGCTTTCCTTCTTAGACGTTAGAGATAAATTTAAAAGTCCTTCACATAAAGTTGATCTGATGTTATGTCCTTTGCCACATCTAGGGAATGAAAGAAATCCAGCATTTAAAGTCAAAAATAATTCGTAATAACACATATAATAAGTGGCAGCTCCTTCAAAAGCTTCTTTTGCTACTTGGCATCACAATTTACCCACTGTGCTCATTCCAGGGAACCAAATGCAAAAACAATCCTTTATGTGAAGAGTACCATTAATCCCAGAAGTGTTAAACATAAATCCTGGCAGGAGGCCAAGACAACTTAGCAGCAATGTGCCAGGCATTTTTCTTGCCATAAATTTATCCTAGCTCAGCTAGCATTAAAAGATCTGTTTTAAGTTAAATATGTATATTTTGGTCAGGTGTTCTGTTTATAAGTTAAAAAGACAACAGTCAAATTTCAAGTTCACAAGCATAAAAGGAGGTTGAACAGGTCACTTAACTCCATTACTTTGCAAGTCACAGGAACATGATTAATCAGAACAATTATTTTTAAAGCATTTTTAAAAAGAGTTACAGAGAAGCAAAAAGTTAGCTAATGTTCCTTGGTCTGCTTCTATCCATGGTATAATACAGTCCTTCTTAATTTTTAATGTGCATATGAATCACCTGGGCATCTTTTTAAAATCAGAATCGGATTCAGTAGGTCTGGGTGGAGCGTGAGGCTCTGCATTTCCAGCAAGCTCCCAGGTGATGCTGAAGCTGCTGACTTGAAGACCATACTTTGAGTAACAAGGGTCGAAAAAAATGACACAGAAGCACGCTCTTACATTACCTTCTGCTTCGTTGTTTTGCTTACTTGTTTTCAAAAGATACTTACTGGACACTTAAATGCATAAGGCTTAAAGGTACAAAGTTATTGATATATAATACATATTCTCTGCTCCCTATTATAATTTAATTATTAGCCAACAGATGGTGAAGATAATTTTTTGCAAATATTTTTTAGGAAAGAACTAAAGAATACCTTGTGTATAAGTACTGCCTTTCTAAAAAAAAAAAATCTTACTGACTTAGCTTTGAAATTCTAAAATCTACCTTTCATTTGATAATTGTTTTTCAAGTGTTCATTGTACGGCAGATACTATACTTCTTCACAATATGTTTTTGAAACTCTAGAATGTTTTCTTCCTTCTCACTAGTAACTAGTCAGTTTTATCTGTAATGAGCAAAATTTAGAATTGTTTATTTTTTAGTGCATTAAATAAAACCATGCTGTGAGAAAGGCACTGAATTTTAAAAGATTGTCTGTGTAAATAAAAAGTTCCATGACTATTTACTGCTATATTAGACATGTGCAAATGTATGTCTGGCCTCAAATGCAAACCATGATCAAAATAAATAAAGGTAAAAACAGATCTAGCATTATTTCTATTGCCCCAAGCAAATGTCAAAAATTGTAGCATATTTTATCTACATAAAACACCTTTTGGATGAACGTGAATATTCATAAATATCAATCACTACAATCACTATTGGATCAAACCATTGATATTTTTGCCCCAATCTATTACCATCCCACCTCAGAAGCTGTACACGATTCAGCTGTACCAGTAGGTAGAATCCAGTATTTCTTTTTGTTTTTACCAAAAGGAATTTAGATATTCTAAAATATGTTGAATTCCTTCCAAATATATTTACTAAAGACCTATTAAATTTTAAATATTTTTAATAGATTATCCAGGAGATTAACAAGATAGAGAATCCATGGATTCTGCTTACAGTTTGGAATAATAAAATAAATAAGAAGAACAAAATAATTGCACTGCTAAAGAGAATTTAAAATGTGTTCCTCTAATTGGCATAGCCAGTGCTTTAATATGTTCAGAAAAAGGAAGAAAGCATACATTACTGGAGGATCAGAAAATTCTTTATGAATAGAAAACTGAAATAAATTTGTATAGGGTTTCATTAGGGGAAAACCTAATTAAATGGAGAAAGGTATTCTAGGCAGTAGAAAAGCATGAGTAAAAGTGCAGAGGTAGGGACAGATTAGACATATTCTGGGAAGAGAGCCTTTGGGTGTCTTAGCCACAGAGTTGAGAATAGTGGTTAACAGGAAAAAATGGGAAGCTTGTATGTGGAACACTAAGGGATCATCAATAGCAAAGTAGTCAATTTGGCCTTAGTTCAATAGGTTAGAGAGTAACTAACTACTTTTGATCAAGACTGTGACACCATTAAAATTCTTGTAAAGTAAAACCATTAAGCGCAGAATGGAATGAAGGAGAAAAACACTAGAGGCAAGTAAGAGGCTGGGACCCAATCCAGATAGGAGGTGTCAGAGAACTAAAATAGGCTATGTAATGAAAACAAGGGGATGCATAATAGAAATTCTAAGACATCCCCAAAATAACTTCATTCAATTTCAGATCATTTACTCCATAGTCTTTGCGAATGCCTATATACAAAATCCTGCCCTAAGTCCTGGGGGTACAAAGATTAATAAACTGAAAATGAAATGGAAGAAGGAGGATTGAAGGAGGAAACTGCTTGTTCTGTAGCTATGGTAACAAGTAGCCACCAATACAGGTTTCAATCTCATTTAATCTATTAGCAATTACCTGCCTACATGGTCTTGATCATGCTTCTGCAAGCTAACCAACATCAACCCGTCCCTTCTGAAACTGCCAATCTGAAGTGGACTTGCTCCAATGAACAAAATTCTGAATGTAAACCAATTAACAGTGGTCTCACCTGAGTAACCAACCATGCTTCTAAAGGCGACATCAACCTACTCCAAGTCTGAATGTTCATAAATCTCTTGACCCCTGGGTTTACCCACCAAACCTAAGAATTTAAGGAAGGTGAGAATGATGGGATGTGATTTCCTTTTTTTTTTATTATAAGACATTAAAATACACAAATTGAAAGAAGTGGGTGAACCCCCAAAATAAGAACTTAAAATTATATAAAAGTTACCTTTGCACTAAAAACCCTATTATATAATGGGTTGATTGCCACAAAAGGTTAAATTAATAATTTCTAATCCAGTCTTTGAAACCAGTTCAGGATGGAGATTTTGACAACTCATAATACTGCCAGAAAATGTTATTTTATGAACAATAACACTGATTCTGATGAGTGTTTCTATAGTCACCAGAATTTTAATACTGAGGGCTATAATGGAACAAATAAACCATTTAGGGAAATTGCATATTTTTCAAAGAAACTGAAGGCCACAGTGGTTTGATGGCAAGTTCAAAAGCTAGTTCAAGTCAGAATTGGAACCCAGTCAGTGCATCATACTTTTCAGTACCTTACCTTCATTTTTTCAGAGAAGGCTATCTTAGTGCATTTGAAAACCAAGTATCTCAAAGTCATTATCTAAATGATGACCCTGTGATCTATGTGGTTCCATTAGCAAACATCACCTACACTCTCCATAGTAGTAGTGATTTCTATTTCTAATAAGTGAGGTATAACAAGAGTAAATACACATAAAAATGCAATTTCAGCAGTAATCAAAGAAATGCAAATTAAATAAAGATGGAAGTGTTTAATTATACTCCATTGCCTATCAAATTATCAAAGAATGACAAAAGGATAACAATTAATGTTGCAGAAGTGTCAGCAATTTGGCCAAACTCCTACATTGCTGGAAGAGTATCAGTTGGTTCCAACATTACAAAAAATATTTTGGCTATATCTAAAAACAATCATATTCAATGACCCAGTAATTTTCCTTCTAGGAATCCACCACAAGGAAATAATCAGAAATGTAAAAGAAGATTTATATAAACAATGTGAAATTTAAGCCCTCTTTACAATTATAAAATAAATATTTATCACACAAAAAAGAAAAATATTCAGACCATTCCAAATTGCTTGACATAAAACTAAAATTAGAAATGATCAAATATATAATTGTATGGGGACATACTGGGCCCTGAACCAAGATGACAGAGTAGAAGGACGTGCTCTCACTCCCTCTTGCGAGAACACCAGAATCACAACTACCTGCTGGACAACGATCGACAGGAAGACACTGGAACTCACCAGAAAAGATGCCCCACATCCAAAGAGAAAGGAGAAGCCACAATGAGAGGGCAGGAGGGGCAAAATTACAGTAAAATCAAATCCCATAACTTCTGGGTGGGTGACTCACAGACTGGAGAACACTTATACCACAGAAGTCCACCCACTGGAGTGAAGGTTCTGAGCCCCACGTCAGGCTTCCCAACCTGAGGGTCTGGCAACGGGAGGAGGAATTCCTACAGAATCACACTTTGAAGGCTAGTGGGATTTGACTGCAGGACTTCGACAGGAATGGGGGAAACAGAGACTCCACTCTTGGATGGCACACATAAAGCAGTGTGTGCATCGGGATCCAGGGGAAGAACCAGTGGCCCCGGGGGAGACCAAACCAGACACACCTGCTAGAGTTGGAGGGTCTCCTGGAGAGGCAGGGGGTGGCTGTGGCTCACCGTGAGGACAAGGACACTGGCAGCAGAAGTTCTGGGAAGTACTCCTTGGCATGAGTCCTCCCAGAGTCTGCCATTAGCCCCACCAAACAGCCCAGGTAGGCTCCAGTGTTGGGTTGCCTAAGGCCAAACAACCGACATGGAGGGAACCCAGCCCCACCCATCAGCAGTCAAGTGGATTAAAGTTTTACTGACCTCTGCCCACCAGAGAAACAGTCACCTATACCCACCACCAGTCCCTCCCATCAGGAAACTCGCACAAGCCTCTTAGATACCCTCATCCACCAGAAGGCACACATCAGAAGCAAAAAGGACTACAATCCTGCAGCCTGTGGAACAAAAACCATATTCACAGAAAGATAGACAAGATGAAAAGGCAGAGGACTATGTACCAGATGAAGGAACAAGAGAAAACCCCAGAAAAACAACTAAATGAAGGGAGATAGGCAACTTTCCAGAAAAAAGGATTCGGAATAATGATAGTGAAGATGATCTATGACCTAGGCAAAAGAATGGAGGCAAAGATCGAGAAGATGCAAGAAATGTTTAACAAAGAACTAGAAGAATTAAAGAACAAACACACACAGATGAACAATACAATAACTGAACTTAAAAATACACTAAAAGGAATCAATAGCAGAAAAAATGAGGCAGAAGAACGGATAAGTGACCTGGAAGACAGAATGGTGGAATTCACTGCTGCAGAACAGAATAAAGAAAAAAGAATGAAAAGAAATGAAGACAGCCTAAGAGACCTCTAGTCAACATTAAACGCAACAACATTTGCATTATAGGGGTCCCAGAAGGAAAACAGAGAGAGAAAGGACCAGGGAAAATATATGAAGGGATTATACTCGAAAACTTCTCTAACATGGGAAAGGAAATAGCCACCCAAGACCAGGAAGTGCAGAGAGTCCCATACATGATAAACCCAAGGAGAAACACGCCGAGACACACAGTAATCAAACTGGCAAAAAGTAAAGACAAAGAAAAATTACTGAAAGAAGAGAGGGAAAAATGACAAATAACACAGAACACCCATAAGGATAACAGCTTATTTCTCATCAGAAACTCTACAAGCCAGAAGGAAGTGGCATGATACACTTAAAGTGATGAAAGGGAAGATCCTACAACCAAGATTGCTCTACCTGGCAATGATCTCATTCAGATTCGATGGAGAAATCAAAAGCTTTACAGACAAGCAAAACCTAAGAGAATGCAGCACCACCAAACCAGGACTACAACAAATGCTAAATAACTTCTCTAAGTGGGAAACACAAGAAAATAAAAGGACCTACAAAAATAAACCCAAGATACTTAAGAAAATGGTCATAGGAATATACATATCAATAATTACCTTAAACGTGAATGCATTAAATGCTCCAACCAAAAGACACAGGTTTGCTGAATGGATACAAAAAAAAAGCCCATATATATGCTGTCTACAAGAGACCTACTTCAGACCTAGGGACACATACAGACTGAAAGTGAGGGGATGGAAAGATATTCCATGCAAATGGAAATCAAAAGAAAGCTAGAGTAGCAATACTCGTATCAGATAAAATAGACTTTTAAATAAAGAATGTTACAAGAGACAAGGAATGACACTACATAATGATCAAGGGATCAATCCAAGAAGAAGATATAACAATTATAAATATATATGCACCTAACATAAGAGCACCTCAATACATAAGGCATCTGCTAACAGGTAAAAAAGAGGAAATCGACAGTAACACAATAATAGTGGGGGACTTTAACACGTCACGTACAGCAATGGACAGATCATCCAAAATGAACATAAATAAGGAAACAGAAGCTTTAAATGACACAACAGACTGGATAGATTTAATTGATATTTATAGGACATTCCAACCAAAAACAGCAGATTACACTTTCTTCTCAAGTGCGCACGGAACATTCTCTAGGATAGATCACATACTGGGTCACACACCAAGCCTGAGTAAATTTAAGAAAACTGAAATCATATCAAGCATCTTTTCTGACCACAACACTATGAGATTCAAAATCAATTACAGGGGAAAAAAAACATAAAAAATACAAACACTTGGAGGCTAAACAATATGTTACAAAATAAACAAGAGATCACCGAAGAAATCAAAGAGGAAATCAAAAAATACCTACAGACAAATGACAAGGAAAACATGACGTTCCAAAACCTATGGGATGCAGCAAAAGCAGTTCGAAGAGGCAAGTTTATAGCTATACAAGCTTACCTCAAGAAACAAGAAACACCTCAAATAAACAATCTAACCTTACACCTAATGGAACTAGAGAAAGAAGAACAAACAAAATCTAAAGTTAGCAGAAGGAAAGAAATCATAAAGATCAGAGCAGAAATAAATGAAATAGAAACAAAGAAAACATTAGCAATGATCAATAAAACTAAAAGCTGGTTCTTTGAGAAGATAAACAAAATTGATAAACCATTAGCAAGACGCATCAAGAAAAAGTGGGAGACGACTCAAATCAATAAAATTAGAAATGAAAAAGGAGAAGTCACAACAGACACTGCAGAAATACAAAACATCCTAAGAGACTACTACAAGCAACTCTATGCCAATAAAACAGAAAACCTGGAAGAAATGGACAAATTCTTAGAAAGGTATAACCTTCCAAGACTGACCCAGGAAGAAACAGAAAATACGAATAGAGCAAGCACAAGTAATGAAATTGAAACTGTGATTAAAAATCTTCCAACAGGGCTTCCCTGGTGGCACAATGGTTGAGAGTCCGCCTGCCAATGCAAGGGACACGGGTTCATGCCCCGGTCCAGGAAGATCCCACATGCCACGGAGTGGATGGCCCCGTGAGCTATAGCCACTAAGCCTGAGCGTCCGGAGCCTGTGCTCCGCAACGGGAGAGGCCACAACACTGAGAGGCCTGCATACCGCAAACAAACAAACAAACAAAATCTTCCAACAAACAAAAGTCCAGGACCAGATGGCTTCACAGGTGAATTCTATCAAACATTTAGAGAAGAGCTAACACCCATCCTTCTCAAACTCTTCCAAAAAATTGCAGAGGAAGGAACACTCTCAAACTCATTCTATTACCCTGATACCAAAACCAGACAAAGATACTACAAAAAAAGAAAATTACAGACCAATATCACTGATGAATATAGATGCAAAAATCCTCAACAAAATACTAGCAAACAGAACCTAACAACACATTAAAAGGATCATACACCATGATCAAGTGGGATTTATCCCAGGAATGCAAGGATTCTTCAATATACGCAAATCAATCAAGGTGAAAAACTATATGATCATCTCAATAGATGCAGAAAAAGCTTTTGACAAAATTCAACACCCATTTATGATAAAAACTCTCAAGAGAGTGGGCATAAAGGGAACCTACCTCAACATAATAAAGGCCACATATGACAAATCCACAGCCAACATCATTCTCAATGGTGAAAACCTGAAAACATTTCCACTAAGATAAGGAAGAAGACAATCTTGTCCACTCTCACAACTATTATTCAACATAGTTGTGGAAGTCCTAGCCAGAGCAATCAGAGAAGAAAAAGAAATAAAAGGAATACAAATTGGAAAAGAAGAAGTAAAACTGTCACTGTTTGCAGATGACATGATGCTATACATAGAGAATCCTAAAGATGTCACCAGAAAACTACTAGAGCTAATCAATGAATTTGGTTAAGTTGCAGGATACAAAATTAATGCAGAGAAATCTCTTGCGTTCCTATACACTAATGATTAAAAATCTAAAAGAAATTAAGGAAAAACTCCCATTTACCACTGCAACAAAAAGAATAAAATACCTAGGAATAAACCTACCTAGGGAGACAAAAGACCTGTATGCAGAAAACTATAAGACACTGATGAATGAAATTAAAGGTGATACCAACAGATGGAGAGGTATTCCATGTTCTTGGATTGGAAGAATCAATAGTGTGAAAATGACTATATTACCCAAAGCAATCCACAGATTCAGTGCAATCCCTATCAAATTACCAATGGCATTTTTTACGGAAGTAGAACAAAAAATCTTAAAATTTGTATGGAGACACAAAAGACCCCGAATAGCCAAAGCAGTCTTGAGGGAAAAAAACGGAGCTGGAGGAATCAGACTCCCTGACTTCAGACTATACTACAAAGCTACAGTAATCAAGACAACATGGTACTGGCACAAAAACAGAAACACAGATCAATGGAACAAGATAGAAAGCCCAGAGATGAACCCACGCACCTATGGTCAACTAATCTATGACAAAGGAGGCAAGGATATACAATGGAGAAAAGACTGTCTATTCAATAACTGGTGTTGGGAAAACTGGACAGCTGCATGTAAAAGAATGAAATAAGAACACTCCCTAACACCATACACAAAAATAAACTCAAAATGGATTAGAGACCTAAATGTAAGACTGGACACTAGAAACCTCTTAGAGGAAAATATAGGAAGAACACTCTTTGACATAAATCACAGCAACATCTTTTTTTATCCACCTCCTAGAGTAATGGAAATAAAAACAAAAATAAACAAATGGGACCTAATGAAACTTCAAAGCTTTTGCACAACAAAGGAAACCATAAACAAGTCGAAAGGACAGCCCCCAGAATGGGAGAAAAATATTTGCAAACGAATCAACGGACAAAGGCTTAATCACCAAAATATATAAACAGTTTATGCAGCTCAATATTAAAAAAAAACAAGCAACGCAATCCAAAAATGGGCAAAAGACCTAAATAGACATTTCTACAAAGAAGATATACAGATGGCCAAGAAGCACATGAAAAGCTGCTGAATATCACTAATTATTAGGGAAATGCAAATCAAAACTCCAATGAGGTATCACCTCACACCAATTAGAATGGGCATCATCAAAAAATCTACAAACAATAAATGCTGGAGAGGGTGTGGAGAAAAGGGAACCATCTTGTACTGTTGGTGGGAATATAAATTGATAAAGCCACTATGGAGAACAGTATGGAGGTTCCTGAAAATACTAAAAATAGAATTACCATATGATCCAGCAATCCCACTACTGGGCATATACCCAGAGAAAACCATAATTCAAAAAGACACATGTACCTCAATGTTCACTGCAGCACTATTTACAATAGCCAGGTCATGGAAGCAACCTAAATGCCCACTGGAAGATGAATGCTTAAAGAACATGTGGTACATATATACAATGGAATATTACTCAGCCATAAAAAGGAACAAAATTGGGTCATTTGTTGAGACATGCATGGATGTAAAGACTGTCATACAGAGTGAAGTAAGTCAGAAAGAGAAAAACAAATACCGTATATTAACCCATGCATATGGAACCTAGAAAAATGGTCCAGATGAACAGGTTTGCAGGGCAGAAGTTGAGACACAGATATAGAGAACAAACGTATGGACACCAAGGGGGGAAAGCTGCAGTGGGGTGGGGATGGTGGTGTGCTGAATTGGGCAATTGGGACTGACATGTGTACACTGATGTGTATAAAACTGATGACTAATAAGAACCTGCTGTATAAAAAAATTAAATTATATTAAATTCAAAAAAACGACTACATACCAGGGAATTCCCTGGAGGGCCAGTGGTTAGAACTCTGTGCTTCCACTGCAGGGGGCCCGGTTTCAATCACTGGTCAGGGAACTAAGATCACACAATCCTGCTGCACAGCCAAATAAATAAATAAAAGACTACATACTGGATGGGTTTTGTTTGTTTGTTTGTTTGTTTATTTATTTTAATTTTGGCTGTGCTGGGTCTTTTCTGCAGCACACGGGCTCAGTACTTGCCCCATGGCATGTGGAATCTTAGTTCCCCAACCAGGATCGAACCCACGTCCCCTGCATTGGAAGGCGGATTCTTAACCACCTGACCACCAGGGAAGTCCCTGGATGTTTCCATTTATATGACCATCTTGCAAAGGCAAAACTATGGGACCAGAAAACTGTTCACTGGATGCCAGGGGTTGGGAGTGGGGGAAGGGTTGGCTATAAATGAGTATGGGGGAATTTTTTGAACTGATGAAACTGTTCTGTATCCTGGTTGTTGTGGCAATTATACAATTGTATACATTTCTCAAAACTCACAGAACTGCACATTAAAAAAGGATGTATTTTACTCTGTATAAATAATAACTTAATTTTTTAAAAAAATGAGTAAAAAGAGCCCACTGTTTGGGAGAGGGACCTAAAAGCCAAGATGATATAAAAGTCAGCAAAAAAGCAAAACTGATACTTAAAAATTTTTTACAACTGAAGATGTCATTACTCAGATTAAAACATTTACAATGCCAAAAACTAGGATATAACTATACTCGAAGACTAGAGAAAGGTGAAATGTGTGTTGGAGGTGGCAGTAAGTATGCAGCTCTTACGAGAGCTAAATCCTCATCTTTTATTGTAGGAACTCATTGGATAATGTTTAAATCTGAAAAACCAAGAGAAAGCAGGATAAGCTTTCTATTTAGAACCATGGAGGCAAAATCAAAGGCTTCAGCTAGAAAATTGGAAGCTGGAAAGACTCCCACCCTGGGTTGCGGGAATCGTGGGTGAAGAGGGTTGGGACAAAAGGCAACTAGTTTTTTGTTTCAAGTCTTAAAACTCTGACTCCTCGAACTATGTATATGCATATCTTTGATGATAATAAAACTTTTTAAAATGAAAAAAAATAATAATAATTGTATGTGAGTACTACAAAGCCATTCAAAATGTTGCTTTTGAAGAATATTTGATAATATATGAAAATAAATTCTTTATAAAGTAACGTCAAAGATAAGGATGAATAATTTACATAGAATATAATAAAAACTTTTATGGAAAAGACTAGGGGAACATACTTTAAGACATTAGTGGGGCTTCCCTGGTGGCGCAGTGGTTGAGAGTCTGCCTGCCGATGCAGGGGACATGGGTTCGTGCCCAGGTCCGGGAAGATCCCACATGCCGCGGAGCGGCTGGGCCCGTGAGCCATGGCTGTTGAGCCTGCGCGTCCAGAGCCTGTGCTCCGCAACGGCAGAGGCCACAACAGTGAGAGGTCCGCGTACCACACACACACAGAAAAAGACATTAGTGAGATGGGTATGTTGGTGGGATTGAAAATAATTTACTTTTTCTCTTTCATCCTATCTGTATCTTCCACAATATTCTGCACTCACTAATTTTATAATTAGATACTATATTCTATAATAAAATATCTGTAAAGATCAAACAGAGACAATAAAATCAAAGTTGCACCAAGTTTTCTTTTAGTATGCCGTCATTCCCAAAAAGTCAGTATGAACGAGTTTGTTAGGAAACTGGTGTTTTCAACAAAACTGTTCTTATCTTGGGCAATCAACCTCCAGAAAGTGTGATTAGCCAGATGCCAGACACAACCTTAAATATCTCTGGGAAATCTAAACGGGAGCCTCCACTGTCTAACCCTCAGGTCAGTTTTCTGCCAGGAGAAAGGCAGGAACTGAAATACTGGATTATAATGTATATCATGTGTAATCAGAAGTAGGATTTCAAAGATAAGAGATTTATAAACATGCACTCACAAAGTTTGGTCAGCCTTTTAAGAGCTTTATAGCAAAATTAAGAAGGATGTCATCTAGAAACCATGATCAGAATAAACCTGGATCAGTTTCTACAGAATTGGTATTAGGAACAAAACAATAAATAAATTTGCTGTAAGAAAAGGGGAACGGGTGAACTGGAAAGAAGAAACTTGTGGTCCCAAACCAGACATGGTGAGATAGCTCTAAGTATGAAAATGTAAACACATATTTGTAAACACAATAAAAAAAATCCTGTGTTTGCTAAAATAACCAAACACACAGATGTGAAATTCTAAAGAACTTACTGCTTGAAGCAGAGTGGGTTTACACCTGAGGTCTATAAATTAAGAGACAATGTCATAATGTCATCTGATCTCTAAGCACCAGAATTTGTAAATTGTAGGTGATATCATAGCAATGAACTAATTCATTAAAGGGCTAGATTGTTATTTTCAATTTTAATATTTTTCATCCAGCACTACATACATGCATTTTCCATTTACAAGTCATTGTACACAATGGATATACAGTATTCTAGTAAGAAAATAACTCACACAGATCCACTCCAGTTAAATTATTTAATATTCTACAATACATGTTCTGCCCTCACTAAATTAAGTACCCCTTAATTAAGCCGTTCCATAATTTTAGCATTTCACTCACTGATCCAAGTTGCTTTTATCATCTAATAACAATGCTTCTCATTAAAGGGCTAAAAAATAAAGTAATGAAAATAATTTGTATTAATGAAGATGATTCACTCTCATGCAAAAATTAATGATAAAAACTATAGGCTTTTATTTATACTTGAGAAACACTAAAAAATTTTATCTTTTAAACATCCAATTATTCCTATCAAGGTGCTTATGGTATACCTAGCAGAAAACTATGACTGTAATCCTGGTAGAAGTAGAAAACAGTGCTCAAAATACATAAAGCTGGGCTTCCCTGGTGGCACAGTGGTTGAGAGTCTGCTTGCCGATGTAAAGGACACGGGTCCGTGCCCCAGTCTGGAAAGATCCCACATGCCATGGAGCGGCTAGGCCTGTGAACCATGGCTGCTGAGCCTGGGCGTCCGGAGCCTCTGCTCCGCAATGGGAGAGGCCACAGCAGTAAGAGCCCCGCATATCGGGAAAAAAACACATGCATAACGCTTACCTAGGGTCTAACGGGAAAAACAAAACCAAAAAATCAGGTGCTTACAGGAGGTTTCAGATACACTGAAAACTAGTTCAGCTTTCTGGCCATTGAACAAGCAATGCTAAAGATACCTATGCAAATATACATTGTGTATTCAATCAAATAAATAATGGTAGCTAGAAGTGATGTTACTGATTCTGAAAAGTATCGGACTGACAATATGAGACAGTGAAAAATATTTTTAACAAATGTTTACTGAGTTACTACTTTGTACCAAACTAGTTTTTGAGGACACAGATATAAATCCTAGTCTTTGTGGATACAGTGGTAAATAAATAAGCCCAGAGATCTGTTCTCATGGAACTTTGATTCTAATGGGGAAGCAAAATTAAAAATAAATGATTTCAAAATCCTCAATTTACCCCCTACCAATTTATCCCTATCACTTAGTTTCTACTGCTTCATTGTATAAAAAGAAAAAATAATTGCCTTCCACAAATCTGCTACCTTTCCGAGATTTCTGGGGGAATTAAATGGGAGTGGGGACTCTGTGGTGTTAAGACCAAACATTCTGATAGTGCCTGAAAACAAATGCACAGAAGCTGGTGGGTAAAAGTCAATTAAATGGAAATTCTCAACCAATCCTGACTTTACAAGTTTCAGATAAACCAACTTTACACTGAATGCTTTGTAACCAAACATCAAATGTCTTCTGTGTGAGGCTAATCAAAGTGAAGTGTACTGCGTTTAAATTATCAAATCCAAAATGCAACAAATTTCCAAAACTCTGTTCTCCAGCTACTCATTGAGCTTGTACCCCACAGACACCCCAAAACACACCATTAGACGTGGACCTTCCCACCAAAAGGACAAGATCCAGACTCATTCACCAAAACACAGGCACCAGTCCCCTGCACCAGGAAGTCTACACAATCCACTGAACCAAACTTAGCCACTGGAGACAGACACCAAAAACAATGGCAACTATGAACCTGCAGCCTGTGACAAGGAGACTCCAAACACAGTAAGTTAAGCAAAATGAGAAGGCAGAAAAACACACAGCAGATGAAGAAGCAAGGTAAAAACACACCAGACCTAACAAATGAAGAGGAAATAGGCAGTCTACCTGAAAAACAGTAAAGAATAATGAGAGTAAAGATGATCCAAAATCTTGGAAATAGAGAAAATGCAAGAAACATTTAACAAGGACCTAGAAGAACTAAAGAGGAAACAAGCAATGAAGAACAACATAATAAATGATATTAAAAATACTCTAGAAGGGATCAATAGCAGAATAACTGAGGCAGAAGAATGGATAAGTGACCTGGAAGATAAAAGAGTGGAAATAACTAATGCAGAGCAGAATAAAGAAAAAAGAATGAAAAGAACTGAGGACAGTCTCAGAGACCTCCAGCACAACGTTAACCGCATCAACATTTGAATTATAGGGGTCCCAGAAGAAGAAAAGAAAAGGAAAGGGACTGAGAAAATATTTGAAGAGATTATAGTTGAAAACTTCCCTAATATTGGAAAGGAAATAGTTAATCAAGTCCAGGAAGCACAGAGAATTCAATACAGGATAACTCCAAGGAGAAACACGCCAAGACACATATTAATCAAACTATCAAAAAATAAATATAAAGAAATTTATATTTATTATATTTAATATTAAATATTAAAAGCAGCAAGGGGAAAACAACAAATAACACACAAGGGGATCCCCATAAGGTTAACAGCTGATCTTTCAGCAGAAACTCTGCAAGCCAGAAGGGAGTGGCAGGACATATTTAAAGTGATGAAGGAGGAAAACCTACAACCAAGATTACTCTACCCAGCAAGCATCTCATTCAGATTTGACAGAGAAATTAAAACCTTTACAGTAAGCAAAAGCTGAGAGAGTTCAGCACCACAAAACCAGCTTTACAACAAATGCTAAAGGAACTTCTCTAGGCAAGAACATAAGAGAAGGAAAACACCTACAATAACAAACCCAAAACACTTAAAAAAACGGGAACAGGAACATACATATCAATAATAACCGTAAATGTAAATAGAATAAACGCTCCAACCAAAAGACAAAGACTGGCTGAATGGATACAAAAACAAACCCCGTATATATGCTATCTACAAGAGACCCACATCAGACCTAGGGACACATACAGACTGAAAGTGAGGGGATGGAAAAAGATATTGCATGAAAATGGAAATCAAAAGAAAGCTGGAGTAGCAATTCTCATATCAGACAAAATAGACATTAAAATAAATCGTATTACAAGAGACAAAGAAGGACACTACATAATGATCAACGGGGATCAATCCAAGAAGAAGATATAATAATTGTAAATATTTATGCACCCAACATAGGAGCACCTCAATACAAAACGCAAATACTAAGAGCCGTAAAAGGGGAAATCGACAATAACACAATCATACTAGGGGACTTTAACACCCCACTTACACCACTGCACAGATCATCCAAAATGAAAATAAATAAGGAAACACAAGCTTTAAATGATACATGAAACAAGATGGACTTAATTTATATTTATAGGACATTCCATCCAAAAACAACAGAATACACATTTTTCTCAAGTGCTCATGGAACATTCTCCAGGATAGATCACATCTTGGGTCACAAATCAAGCCTTGGTAAATTTAAGAAAATTGAAATCACATGAAGTATCTTTTCGGACCACAACGCTATGAGACTTGATACCAATTACATCAAAAAAAACTGTAAAAAACACAAACACATGGAGGCTAAACAATACACTATTTAGTAACCAAGTGATCACTGAAGAAATCAAAGGGGAAATCAAAAAAAAACGTAGAAACAAATGACAATGGAGACACGACGACCCAAAACCTACGGGATACAACAAAAGCAGTTCTAAGAGGGAAGTTTATAGCAATACAATCCTACCTTAAAAAACAGGAAACATCTCAAATAAACAACCTATCCTTGCACCTACAGCAATTAGAGAAAGAAGAACAAAAAATAAACCCAAAGTTAGCAGAAGGAAAGAAATCATAAATATCAGATCAGAAATAAATGAAAAAGAAATTAAGGAAACAATAGCAAAGATCAATAAAACTAAAAGCTAGTTCTTTGAGAAGAAAAACAAAATTGATAAACCATTAGCCAGACTCACCAAGAAAAAAAGGGAGAAGACTCAAATCAATAGAATTAGAAATGAAAAAGGAGATGTAACAACTGACACTACAGAAATACAAACGATCATGAGAGATTACTACAAGCAACTGTATGCCAATAAAATGGACAACATGGAAGAAATGGACAAATTCTTAGAAATGCACAACCTGCTGAGATTGAACCAGGAAGAAATAGAAAATAAAAACAGACCAATCACAAGCACTGAAATTGAAACTGTGATTAAAAATCTTCCAACAGAGAAAAGCCCAGGACATGATGGCTTCACAGGCAAATTCTATCAAACATTTAGAGAAGAAGTAAAACCTATCCTTCTCAAACTCCTCCAAAGTATAGCAGAGGGAGGAACACTCCCAAACTCATTCTATGAGGCCACCATCACCCTGATACCAAAACCAGACAAAGATGTCACAAAGAATGAAAACTATAGGCCAATATCACTGATGAACATAGATGCAAAATTCCTCAACAAAACACTAGCAAACAGAATCCAACAGCACATCAAAAGGATCATACACCATGATCAAGTAGGGTTTATTCCAGGAATGCAAGGATTCTTCAATATATGCAAATCAATCAAGGTGATACACCATATTAACAAATTGAAGGAGAAAAACCATGTGATCATCTCAATAGATGCAGAGAAAGCTTTTGACAAAATTCAACACCATTTATGATAAAAACCCTCCAGAAAGTAGGCATGTAGGGAGCTTTCCTCAACATAATAAAGGCCATATATAACAAACCCACAGCCAACATCATCCTCAATGGTGAAAAACTGAAAGCATTTCCACTAAGATCAGCAACAAGACAAGGTTGCCCACTCTCACCACTCTTATTCAACATAGTTTTGGAAGTCTTAGCCACAGCAATCAGAGAAGAAAAAGAAATAAAAGGAATCCAAATCAGAAAAGAAGAAGTAAAGCTGTCACTGGTTGCAATGACATGATACTATACATAGAGAATCCTAAAGATGCTACCAGAAAACTACTAGAGCAAATCAATGAATTTGGTAAAGTAGCAGGATACAAAATTAATGCACAGAAATCTCTGGCATTCCTATATACTACTGATGAAAAATCTGAAAGTGAAATCAAGAAAACACTCCCATTTACCATTGCAACAAAAAGAATAAAATATCTAGGAATAAACCTACCCAAGGAGACAAAAGACCTGTATGCAGAAAATTGTAAGACACTGATGAAAGAAATTAAAGATGATACAAATAGATGGAGAGATATACCATGTTCTTTGATTGGAAGAATCAACATTGTGAAAATGATTCTACTACCCAAAGCAATCTGCAGATTCAATGCAATCCCTATCAAACTACCAATGGCATTTTTCACAGAACTAGAACAAAAAATTTCACAATTTGTATGGAAACACAAAAGACCCCGAATAGCCAAAGCAATCTTGAGAACGAAAAATGGAGCTGGAGGAATCAGGCTCCCTGACTTCAGACTATACTACAAAGCTACAGTAATCAGGACAGTATGGTACTGGCACAAAAACAGAAATATAGATCAATGGAACAGGATAGAAAGCCCAGAGACAAACCCACGCACATATGGTCACGTTATCTTTGATAAAGGAGGCACAAATATACAGTGGAGAAAAGACAGCCTCTTCAATAAGTGGTGCTGGGAAAACTGGACAGGTACATGTAAAAGTATGAGATTAGTTCACTCCCTAACACCATACAGAAAAATAAGCTCAAAATGGATTAAAGACCTAAATGTAAGGCCAGAAACTATCAAACTCTTAGAGGAAAACATAGGCAGAACACTCTAGGACATAAATCACAGCAAGATCCTTTTTGACCCACCTCCTAGAGAAATGGAAGTAAAAACAAAAATAAACAAATGGGACCTAATGAAACTGGAAAGCATTTGCACAGCAAAGGAAACCATAAACAAGACCAAAAGACAACCCTCAGAATGGGAGAAAATATTTGCAAATGAAGCAACTGACAAAGGATTAACCTCCAAAATTTACATGCAGCTCACGCAGCTCAATAACAAAAAACAACAAACAACCCAATTCAAAAATGGGTAGAAGACCTAAACAGACATTTCTCCAAAGAAGATATACAGATTGCCAACAAACGCATGAAAGAATGCTCAACATCATTAATCATTAGAGAAATGCAAATCAAAACTACAATGAGATATCATCTCACACCAGTCAGAATGGCCATCCTCAAAAAATCTAGAATCAATAAATGTTGGAGAGGGTGTGCAGAAAAGGGGACAGTCTTGCACTGTTGGTGGGAATGTAAATTGATACAGCCACTATGGAGAACAGTATGGAGGTTCCTTCAAAAACTACAAATAGAACTACCATATGACCCAGCAATCCCACTACTGGGCATATACCCTGAGAAAACTATAATTCAAAGAGTCATGTACCAAAATGTTCATTGCATCTCTATTTACAATCGCCAGGACATGGAAGCAACCTAAGTGTCCCTTATCGGATGAATGGATAAAGATGTGGCATATATATACAATGGAATATTACTCAGCCATAAAAGGAAAAGAAATTGAGTTATTTGTAATGAGGTGGATGGACCTAGAGTCTGTCATACAGAGTGAAGTAAGTCAGAAAGAGAAAAACAAATACAGTATGCTAACACATATATATGGAATCTAAGGAAAAAAAAATGTCATGAACAGCCTAGGAGTAAGACGGGAATAAAGACACAGACCTACTAGAGAATGGACTTGAGGATATGGGGCGGGGAAGGGTGAGCTGTGACAAAGTGAGAGAGTGGCATTGACATACATACACTACCAAAGGTAAAATAGATAGCTAGTGGGAAGCAGCCGCATAGCACAGGGAGATCAGCTGGGTGCTTTGTGACCACCTAGAGGGGTGGGATGGGGGGACGGGAGGGAGGGGGACGCAAGAGGGAAGAGATATGGAAACATATGTATATGTATAACTGATTCACTTTTTTATAAAGCAGAAACTAACACACCATTGTAAAGCAATTACAGTCCAATAAAGATGTTAAAAAGTGAAAAATAAATAACCCTGACCATTTAAATCCTGAACAACTTTTCAGTACCTGTCCTCTAAACCAGGAGAATAGAAGCTAGCTTGACCTAACAAATGGAAATTAATCAGTCAGTGTGGGAGTCTACTGATGGAAAAACATTTGTACCTTCTTACAATTCTCACTACCTGCCTATTGTGGGAAGAACTACTGGAGTTTCCATTTGAGAAGGAAGTATTTTAGCTCGGTGACATTTAACTCTGCTTCCTTAATTGTCACCTGCTGCTTCTGTACTTTGCTTTTGATGTAACCAAATTGACTTCTTTTTTCCCTACTGCTAGAAAAAGTACAGTAAGTTTCATAAGTAACCCCACATAATATCTTTACTAACACAAAATATTCTATTTCTACCCCCTCATTCTCTACAGAGCTAGAAATGGTATTTGATCAATAATGAAACCAGAATGAAGATGCTCGTTTCATTTGACACAAATTTCATTGGTTATTATGGTGTTTTCTGGTATGATTTGGGATTTGGAAATATGCCTGATGGTGTAAGGGCAGTTCCAAGGCAAGTACCTCAATGATAACTAGCTTAAGGCACAAACTGTATATATGATCAATCTTTTTTGTAACAAATATTATACAAAATTTATCCATTTCATATCAAATAGCTTAGCCTGTTGAATTAAACATACCTCATCAAATCATGGTTCTGCCCCTTATAAGTAAGAGATTGTGGTAAAGTTAACTAATTCCCCATATATCGCAGTTTTTATCTGTAAAATAAGTCATATTATCCCACAAATGGCTAGTTATGATGCTTCTGAGAGAAAATGAATGTACAGAGTAAATACTCAATACACTTTATCCATTATTTGTCATGACTTGTTCCAATTGGAACATAATTATAATTTCTGAGTTTGCCTGCATTTATACATTCAGCAAATATTTGTGGGGTTCTTACCATGTGTAATCCATGCCATCAACTCACTTGGGAATGAATCACTTTTATAATTAGAATGGCTCTATCTCCTAACTCCGAGGGTAGAAATTGGTGGATTATGGGACAAGCCAAAGACAACCCAGAGGCAAAATTCTCAGACAGAAAAGATTTATTATGGAGGAGTGAGGTCTGCATCATAACGAATATGATGCACTGTATCATGGCAGCACCAGGTACCATATGCAACATCAGAAGAAGCGGCACAGCGTTTAGTAAGACACCATCACTAACAAACTTCATAAACAAATGGCAAGATAACGGACGGCAAAAGAAGTTTTCTTGAACTAATCCCCAGCTTTGTATAATTCAAACTGAAAATTGGACCCAGTGGGCAAACAGCATGCATTTGTGTAGTTCCTAAGCACTAGCACAAGTATGCTAAAGAAACACAAAATAAATAAGGGGCAAACTGTTATACATTTTCAAATTACAGAGACACACTCTGCTTTTGACAGTAATAATAAAGTTTTATTTGAGTATAAGTTTGGGGTTCCTAACTTCCACCTATATAATCAGGGTTCCTGATTATACACACAATAATATGCATGGATGATAAATAACTTTTAACATGAAAAAAATGTGAATTAGAACTTCATAAAAGTTAGAATAATCAGATGTGAAACGATGGAGAAAGGTACAAGTGAAAAAGTGAATAAGCATCAGAAAGCATATAATAAGCAAATATCAAGACAATGATAAGAGGTAACATTTTATCCAAGGGAATATAATCAATGGTGTTAAAAGAGGCATAAAACATAACTCAGGTGATTGGTTTTCATGGAAACTACACATATACTCAATAAGAATAGAGTATATAATTTTGAATATTGCATAGAATCGTGTGTGTGTGTTGAAAAATACTGCATAAATGGAGGTATAAGGTGGAATAAAGGACCACGGTAACTAGTAAGAGAGAGCTAGGTTATCTTCTATGATCCTATAAACAAATGTTTGGATTTTAACTCTCAGAAAAAAGCTCCCTCATCTTTCCACCACAAATCACAGATACTGACAACTATGCCCACCCACTTGTTCTTTCCTCTCCTTACAATTAAAGTGTTCCCATTTCAATTAAGGCAAATCTCTCTACTTGTACTTTTCACTTGTTTTCTACTGAATCCTCAATTCCTCCTCAGCCTACACACATGCTTTCTTACCACTTGAAAGACAAAGCAGATTAAAAAAACAAAAAACAAAAACTTTGGTATGCTGGTAAACATTTTCAAAACAAACAAAAACAAACAAAAAACAAGCACAATAACAACGAAATCCCTGATATGTAGTGTTCACCAATCTCCCTGGCCTAAGTCCTCCTACCATGACTGAGTTCACGTTTAACAACCTGCTGGCATAATTCCTGAATTTAACTATCTGCTCTCATCAGCCTGTCTGGCTCCTCTTTCATTTCTCTGTTCCCCTTCACAAAAAAAACTTTTCAAATCTTTCAGATATATTCTTTATATACCTACTTTCTTACCACTGCTCCCCGTTTCATTCAACTCATTTACCTAACATCTTATATATGCCAAGAATGAATGAATACAGCAGTGAACAAAGCAACGACTCTGCCCTCATGAAGCCTAGATTTTAGTTGAGATGCAGACAATACATAAAAACAAATCTACAGCCTCTCAGATTGCAAATGCTATAGAGAACAATAAAATGGGTAGGGAATGGGTACGGTCACTATTTTAAGGAGGATGGGCTCAGAAGGCATCTTGAGGTAAGAAGGGATCAGACAACTGCCTTCTGTTCCTCTACCCCTCTAATGGCTACAATGTTGCCAAGCCTTATCGATGTTTCTCTATCTCCATCTGATTCTGTAGCTCCCAGTTGTACTCTTTCATTCTTCAACTGCTTTGTTTTCCTTGGATTCTTTGACACTACATTTTTCAGGTTTTCTAAGGATCTAGCCACACTTTCTCAGGCCTTCTTTCTGGTGTAACCTATTTAAATGAGATGAAATTTTGGAGAGACTTATAGGTTGGATCTGGATCTTCATTAGCTATACTCACTCTTCCCTAGGTGATGTCATCCAATTTTCCCTTCCTCTTCCTCTCCCTCCTCCCTCTTTTTCTCCTCCTCTCCCTCTCTCTTAAATATTGCCTATATGTTAATGATTCCCACATACCTATCTCCAGCTTAGACCTCTCTTTCCTCAGGAGATACCTCAAATTCGTTATACACAAAATAAGGCTCCCAATTCTCTTCAAAACCATTAGTCTCCCCCATTAATCACCACCTCCAAATATGGCTACAATATTCATACATTATGTCAGGCTGTAAACTTAGGTATTGCCCTTGATTTTTTTTTCCTGTATTCCCTCATTTGATCCATTATCAAGCTTTGCCTTTTCTGCCTCTAAAAGGAATACATGCATGCACTCATCTTCATGTCCTCTATTACTATTTCACCCAAGCCATGATCCTTGCCTTCTGGGTCCAATACATTCACATCCTAACTCTCCTCATGCCTTTCAGTTCATTCTGTTTGAAACAGCTGGAATTATCTTTTTAAAAACACAAATTAAAGTGCAACATTCTCATACTTAAAACCCTTCAAAACTTCTCATTTGTTTAGAATAAATCCAAACTGCTTCCCTAACCAACAAGGTTCTACATGACCCAATCCTGAACTCTTAGCTAATAGAAATCTAATGGCCTCTTTCTTTCTCGCCCACTACCTTTCAGATATAATAGCCTTGTTTTCACATCTGAAGTAACACAGGCCCTTGTATACCTCTTGGTTTTTACACCTGCTGTTCTCATTACCTAAAATATGTTCCCCACCTTTTTGCATTTTTGATTCATTCTTATCCATTAGGTTTTAGCTCATATGGCACCTCCTCAGAGATGCATTTGTTAATCACCCTGTTTTAAGAAGCCCTCTCCCTTTCCCTTTACTTTATTTCACATTGACTCATTTCCCTTATGTCATTTGGCACAAATTGTAATTTTTATGGTTATGTATTCATTCCCTCTCACTATTATTTGTCTCTCTACAATAATATAAGCCCTACAAGGGCAGGAAATTTCTCTGATTTTTTTTTTTTTTACCACTTACTGACAAATAGTGGGTAGTCCATATTTTTTAAATTAGTAAATGAATGAATTAACAGGTAATTATGGCTGCTGGGAATGAAGTTTCACTTCAGTGAAGTGAACATAGAATAAGACTCACATTGAAAATTGAAAACTCATTGAAGGGGAAGAAGGCACTATAACAAAAAGGGGCAGGCAGTATTTACCTTCCTCCAAAATTATGTTAAAAAGATTCAGTATGATATTTAATCACTCTTCATTGAGAATCAATTATGTACAAGGGATTTTATTATGTTTTCTCACTTACCTTCAACACTCTCTAATGAGTTAAGAATACTGTACAAGGTCATATAACTAGTAAATGATAGGCCGATTAAAACAGGAAAAAAAAGAGACTCTTGGGTCCACATCCTAGTTCTCTCATTTTGTAACACTGGACAAGCTTAAACAGACTGAGCTTCAGCTTCGTATTGTATCACAAAAGTTTTTCTTAAGTTATTGATCACATTCTCAAAAAATGATACTTGATTTGCATAACATCTCATGTGAGGAAAAGGATATTCTTTTAAGTAATAGGGAAAGAAGCATTCATTTCTAAATTAGAGAGCATTAGCAGGTTAATCAAGAAACCTATGAGTGATGATCATAAGTTAGCACATTTTTAACTCAAATTGCAAATACTCAAGCTAATACTCAAGGCACAGGAAAACTAATGTTTTATTCATTGTTTCTAAGCTTTGACATAGACTCTACAAAATAACACAGTGCTTTGCACAGAATAGATGTTCAAAAATTATTCACTGATATCTACAGAAAACTGTGTTCAAGTACTCTCTGACCCAGGGTAGGAAAAGATAACTCCTGAGAACATGGATAAAGCAGATGTCTCAGAAATTTTGTACTAAGTGTCTGAATACAAGTGAAAACATTGCCATCTCACTAAAACTATGACCTAGTGGTAGGTAAGATCTTACTGAATAATTATGATTATAAAGGCAGTTCTTTAAGCTGAGATATAAGAATGAGAAAGGGGTTCAGTTAAGAAACAAAGAAAATGAGGTATGATACACACATATTTATAAACAATATTGTCATTTATATAACTACTGTATGTGTGCATGAATGTGTGAGGTTAGATAGATAGGTAGACAGACAGATAGGCATGGATATGTAGATGGATATGTAGATAGATATGTAGATAGATAGATATGTCTTATTTGAAAAGCAAACCCTTTTAACCAGAAATTAGTAACATCAAAGAATGGGTAGAAAGAAGGAAAGGCTTTAATGTAGCTTCTCATTCCTATTTTAACTGCTGGATGTTCATTTTACCCATTTGTAATTTTTTAATTTCTTCTCTCTTTTCCAATGGCTGAACAAGAGTTAAAATGGATATGCTAAATACTACATAGCTAAGTTTCTTGACACAGCTTCTCATTCTTGATTCTGAAATTTCAGCTTCTCTCAAATCTCTCTCCTTCAAGTTGAATGCTACCAATATGGGTCTGGCTCCCCCAGATGACTGCAAGCCTCACAGCTTGGTACAACTAGCTCCATCACTATACCCTGCAAAGCCTGTTTCACAACCCACAATGTCAGACCCTATTCAGGTTCTGGTCTCAGACTGACCAAATGGGCTCCATTTCTACTCTCATCATGAGAGTAGAGTCAGCCCGTCCCTTGAAAAGAAACCTCTTTCTCAGAAGGAACAGGTCAGATTGATGTTTTTAGCTCCAATAGCTAGTCTTTTAGTTCTCCCTAATTTTTCTGTTTCATTAGTTTGGATTTAAATTCTTACTTTAAAACACTTTTTATTATAAAATCAATATATGCTGTTGTAATGGAAAATTAAAATAGTACAGAAGTATATTAAGTGAATAGTGAAAGTACCTCACATCTGTACAACACTCCAGCCCCACTGTCTAGACATAATATTTCTCAGCAGAAGCTATGCTACCTGTATAATCATTCATTCATCTATCCGTCTGTCCTTTTAGCCACGCATTTATCTATTCATCTCCTTGTCTATCTAAGGAGATCAAACTCCATACACACAATCTATATACCTACTTTGCTACATAAAATAAATTAAATAAATTCTTGTTCTAAAACTCATTGGCTTTATATAATTTACGATAACTACCTTAATTTCTTCCTGTCTCCATGCCCTCATCGATAAAATGGGGCTAACGCTTTTGAAAGAATTAAGATAAATATAAGTACTTAGAAAAATGCCTTTCAAAAAGTAAGTTTTCAGCAAAATGCAGCTTAAAAATGTATATACATATACATGCATATACACAATTTGGACCTTAAAAATTAATTTTAGTAATGCATAGATTCATCCACTCATTTATTTATCCCGCAACTGTTTATTGGGCACCTATCATATATAAGTCAAGGATTATGTTAGGCACTATAGTTTTAATAGCAAGCAAAAGTTAAAACAAATATAAACAAACCTGAACTCTGATTTTATGGAACCTATAGTCCAATGGTAGAACTACACCTGCCTAGCATTCAATAGTATGGAATAATACTGGAACAATTATAAGCAATGCTGGAGTGTGCATCCTTATATATGTGTCTTACATATGTATGAGCATTCCTATATACCTAACTCCTAAAATGTGAAATCTCAGCATCAAAGATATGTACAATTCCAAACTCTAAAATTCCAAATTTTCTATATATAATTTTCAAGTGGGTCTTCCACCAAAGGAAACATGAGTCCTATTTCCATGAACCCTCATCATCACAGGATATTATACTTTTCATTTCGTTAATTATTAGCAGTGTTCAGCTTACTTTTGTTTTCACTGGTTATTTGTAATTTTCTCAAGTGGACGTCAACATCATATTTAGCCACTATTCAAACAATGGTGCAAAATATTCCTTCATATTCATTGTAGTTTTATCACAGTGAAGTTATAAATACTTTACTCTCAGTATGATTCCCCAGTCTGTGATATGCTTTGTTACTTTTTAATGGTGTCTTTCTTATTTGAAAATATTTTATTTTGTATTGTTAAATCTATCAATTTTATTTTATAGCTCCTGAGTTTTATGTCACCTTAATATTATTAACATATTTTTATATATTTAAACATACATTTTAAGTTTTATGTATGCACATTAAATGATTATTATCTGAAAATTATTTAGTATTTATTGTGGAATTAGGTTATCACTGTATCTTTCTTTCCAAACAATGTCAAAGATTTTAATTTAATTTACTGGCTAACCTACCTTTTCTCTACAGAGAGGAAATGCCATTCTTAAATATAAAATTTACCTAAATAAAAGGAACTTTTGTGAAAATGTCTATTCTGTATCATTAAACGACATCTCTATATTATGCCACACTCTGTAAGTATGTTATGAAATATACTAAAGCGAGACCTTCAAGATGGCAGAGGAGTAAGACGTAGAGATCACCTTCCTCCCCACAAATACATCAGAAATACATCTACATGTGGAATGACTCCTACAGAACACCTACTGAACGCTGGCAGAAGACCTCAGACCTCCCAAAAGGCAAGAAACTCCCCACGTACCTGGGTAGGGGAAAAGAAAACACAGAGACAAAAGAATAGGGACAGGACCTGCACCAGTGGGAGGGAGCCGTGAAGGAGGAAAGGTTTCCACACACTAGCAAGCCCCTTTGCAGGCAGAGACGAGGGGTGGTGGAGTGGAAAGCTTCGGAGCCACAAAGGAGACTGCAGCAGAAGGAGTGCAGAGGGCAAAGTGGAGAGATTCCTGCACAGAGGATCAGTGCCGACCAGCACTCACCAGCCCGAGAGGCTTGTCTGCTCACCCACCGGGACGGGTGGGGGCTGGAGCTAAGGCTCGGGCTTTGGAGGTTGGATCCCAGGGAGAGGACTGGGGTTGGCTGCGTGAACACAGCCTGCATGGGGCTAGTGCACCACAGCTAGCTGGGAGGGAGTCCGGGAAAAGGTCTGGAACTGCCTAAGAGTCAAGAGACCACTGTTTTGGGGTGAGTGAGAAGGGATTCAGAGCACCACCTAAACAAGCTCCAGAGATGGGCATGGTCGCGGCTAACAGCGCGGACCCCAGAGACGGGCATGAGACGCTAAGGCTGCTGCTGCCACCACCAAGAAGCCTGTGTGCGAGCACAGGTCACTCTCCACACCTCCCCTCCTGGGAGCCTGTGCAGCCCGCCACTGCCAGGGTCCCGTGATCCAGGGACAACTTAACCAGGAGAACACACTGCACACCTCAGGCTGGTGGAATGCCATGCCGGCCTCTGCCGCCACAGGCTCGCCCCGCACTCCGTACCCCTCCCTCCTCCCGGCCTGAGTGAGCCAGAGCTCCCTAATCAGCGGCTCCTTTAACCCCGTCCTGACTGAGCGGGAAACGGATGCCTTCAGGTGACCTGCACGCCGAGGCGGGGTGAATCCAAAGCTGAACCCCAGGAGCTGTGTGAACAAAGAAGGGAAAGGGAAATCTCTCCCAGCAGCCTCAGGAGCAGCAGATTAAATCTCCACAATCAACTTTATGTACCCTGCTATGTGGAATGCCTGAATACACAACGAATCATCCAAAAATTGAGGTGGTTGACTATGGGAGCAACTGTAGCCTTGGGGTTTGCTGTATGCGACTAACTGGTTTCTGGTGTTATGTTTATCTTAGTTTAGTATTTAGAGTTTATCATCATTGGTACATTTGTTTATTGATTTGGATGCACTCTTCCTTTTTTTTTACATATACATTTTTTTTTATTTTTCTCTTTTTCGTGAGTGTGTATGTGTATGCTGCTTTGTGTAATTTTGTCTGAATAGCCTTGCTTTTACCAATTGTCCTAGGGTTCTGTCGGTCCATTGTTTTTTTCTTTTTTAATATAGTTTAACACTTGTTACCATTGGTGAAATTGTTTTTTATTACTTTTTTTTCCTAAAATTCTTTATTTTAATATCTCTCTTGTAATTTTTTTTTCTTCCTTCTTTCTTTCTTTTTCTCTTCCTCTTCCTCTGAGCCATGTGGCTGACAGGGTTTTGGTGCTCTGACCAGGTGTCAGGCCTGTGCCACTGAAGTGGGAGAGCCAAGTTCAGGACATTGCTCCACCAGAGACCTCCCAGCTCCACGTAGTATCAACGGCGAAAGCTCTCCAAGAGATCTCCATCTCAGTGCTAAGACCCAGCTCCAATCAACAACCAGCAAGCTACAGTGCTGGACACCCTATGACACACAACTAGCAAGACAGGAACACAACCACACCAATTAGGAAACAGGCTGCCTAAAATCATAATAAAGTCAGACACACCAAAAAACACCACCAGACACAGTCCTGCACACAAGAAAGACAAGATCCAGCCTCATCCACCAGAACACAGGCACTAGTCCCCTCCACCAGGAAGCCTACACAATCTACTGAAGCAACCTTAGCCACTGGGGACAGACACCAAAAACAACAGGAACCTGCAGCCTGTGAAAAGGAGACCCTGAACACAGTAAGTTAAGCAAAATGAGAAGACAAAGAAACACACAGCAGATGAAGGAGCAAGGTAAAAACCCACCAGACCTAACAAATGAAGAGGAAAGAGGCAGTCTACCTGAAAAAGAATTCAGAGGAATAATACTAAAGATGATCGAAAATCTTGGAAATAGAACAGAGACAATACAAGAAACGTTTAACAAGGACCTACAAGAACGAAAGAACAAACGATGAACAACACAATAAATGAGATTAAAAATTCTCTAGAAGGAACCAATAGCCGAATAACTGAGGCAGGAGAACGGATAGTGACTTGGAAGATAAAACAGTGGAAATAACTGCCACAGAGCAGAATAAAGAAAAAAGAATGGAAAGAATTGAGGACCGTCTCACAGACCTCTGGGACAACATTAAATGCACCAACATTCGAATTATAGGGGTCCCAGAAGAAGAAGAGAAAAAGAAAGGGACTGAGAAAATATTTGATGAGATTATAGTTGAAAACTTCCCTAATATGGGAAAGGAAATAGTCAATCAAGTCCAGGAAGCACAGAGAGTCCCATACAGGATAAATCCAAGGAGAAATACGCCAAGACACATATTAATCAAACTGTCAAAAATTAAATACAAAGAAAAAATATTAAAAGCAGCAAGGGAAAAACAACAAGTAACACACAAGGAAATCCCCATTAAGGTTAACAGCTAATCTTTCAGCAGAAATTTTGCAAGCCAGAAGGGAGTGGCAAGACGTATTTAAAGTGATGAAAGGGAAAAACCTAAAATCAAGATTACTCTACCCAGCAATGATCTTATGCAGATTTGACAGAGAAATTAAAACCTTTACAGACAAGCAAAAGCTAAGAGAAGTCGGCACCACCAAACCAGCTTTACAACAAGTGCTAAAGGAACTTCTCTAGGTAGGAAACAAAGGGAAGGAAAAGACCTACAATAACAAACCCAAAACAATTAAGAAAATGGGAATAGGAACATACATATCCATAATTACCTTAAATGTAAATGGATTAAATGCTCCCACCAAAAGAAACAGACTGGCTGAATGGATATAAAAACAAAACCCGTATATATGCTGGGCACAAAAGACCCACTTCGGACCTAGGGACACATACAGACTGAAAGTGAGGGAACGCAAAAAGATATTCCATGCAAATGGAAACAAAAAGAAAGCTGGAATAGCAATTCTCATATCAGACAAAATAGACTTTAAAATAAAGAATATTACAAGAGACACAGAAGGACACTACATAATGATCAAGAGATCATTGCAAGAAGAAGACATAACATTTGTAAATATTTATGCACCCAACATAGGAGCACCTCAATACATAAGGTAAATGCTAACAGCCATCAAAAAGGAAATCGACAATAACAAAATCATAGTAGGGGACTTAACACCCCACTTTCACCAATAGACAGGTCCTCCAAAATGAAAATAAATAAGGAAACTCAACCTTTAAATGGCACATTAAACAAGATAGACTTAATTTATATTTATAGGACATTCCAACCAAAAACAACAGAATACACTTTCTACTCAAGGGCTCATGGAACATTCTCCAGGACAGATCATATCTTGGGTCACAAATCAAGACTTGGTAGATTTAAGAAAATTAAAATAGCATCAAGTATCTTTTCTGACCACAACGCTATGAGGCTAGATATCAATTACAGGAAAAAATCTGCAAAAAATACTAACACATGGAGGCTAAACAATACACTACTTAATAACCAACAGATCACTGAAAACATCAAAGAGGAAATCAAACAATACCTAGAAGCAAATGGCAATGAAAACACGATGACCCAAAACCTATGGAATGCAGCAAAAGCAGTTCTAAGAGGGAAGTTTATACAATCCTACCTCAAGAAACAAGAAACATCTCAAATAAGCAACCTAACCTTACACCTATAGCAATTAGAGAAAGAGGAACAAAAACACCCCAAAGTTAGCAGAAGGAAAGAAATCATAAAGATCAGATCGGAAATAAATATTAAAAAAATGAAAGAAATGATAGCAAATATCAATAAAACTAAAAGAGGGTTCTTAGAGAAGATAAACAAAATTGATAAACCATTGGCCAGACTCAACAAGAAACACAGAGAGAAGACCCAAATCAGTAGAATTAGAGAAGAAAAATGAAGAGTAACAACTGACACTGCAGAAATAGAAAGAATCATGAGAGATTACTACAAGCAACTATTTGCCAATAAAATGGACAACCTGGAAGAAATGGAGAGATTCTTAGAAAAGCACAACCTTCCGAGACTGAACCAGGAAGAAACAGAAAATATAAACAGACCAATCACAAGCACTGAGATTGAGACTGTGATTAAAAATCTTCCAACAAACAAAAGCCCAGGACCAGATGACTTCACAGGAGAATTCTATCAAACATTTAGAGAAGAGCTAACACCTATCCTTCTCAAACTCTTCCAAAGTATAGCAGAGGGAGGAACACTCCCAAATTCATTCTACGAGGCCACCATCACCCTGATACCAAAACCAGACAGAGATGTTACAAAGAAAACAAACTACAGGCCAATCTCATTGATGAACATAGATGCAAAAAACCTCAACAAACTACTACCAAACAGAATCCAACAACACATTAAAAGGATCATAAACCATGATCAAGTGGGGTATATCCCAGGAAGGCAAGGATTCTGCAGTATATGCAAATCAATCAACGTTGATACACCATATTAACAAATAGAAGGAGAAAAACCATATGATCATTTCAATAGATGCAGAAAAAGCTTTTGACAAAATTCAACACCCATTTATGATAAAAAAAAAACCCTCCAGAATGTAAGTATATAGGGAACTTCCCTCAACATAATAAAGGCCATTTATGACAAACCTACAGCCAACATGATTCTCAATGGTGAAAAACTGAAACCATTTCCTCTAAGATCAGGAACAAGACAAGGTTGTCCACTCTCAGCACTATTATTCAACACAGTTTTGGAAGTTTTAGCCACAGAAATCAGAGAAGAAAAAGAAATAAAAGGAATCCAAATCGGAAAAGAAGAAGTAAAGCTATCACTGTTTGCAGATGACGTGATCCTGTACATAGAGAATCCTAAAGATGCCACCAGAAAACTACTAGAGCTAATCAATGAATTTGGTAAAGTAGCAGGATACAAAATCAATGCACAGAAATATCTTGCATTCGTATTCGTATACACTAATGATGGAAACTTTGAAAGAGAAATTAAGTAAACACTCCCATTTACCACTGCAACTAAAAGAATATAATACCTAGGAATGAACCTACCTAAGGAGACAAAAGACCTGTATGCAAAAAAGTATAAGACAGTGAAGAAAGAAATTAAAGATGATACAAATAGATGGTGAGATATACCATGTTCTTGGATTGGAAGAATCAACATTGCGAAAATGACTCTACTACCCAAAGCAATCTACAGATTCAATGCAATCCCTATCAAACTACCACTGGCATTTTTCACAGAACTAGAACAAAAAATTTCACAATTTGTATGGAAACACAAAAGACCCCGAATAGCCAAAGCAATCTTTAGAAAGAAAAATGGAGCTGGAGGAATCAGGCTCCCAAACTTCAGAATATACTACAAAGCTACAGTAATCAAGACAATATAGTAATGGCAAAAAACAGAAATACAGATCAATGGAACAGGACAGGAAGCCCAGAGATAAACACACGCACATATCATCACTTTATTTTTGATAAAGGAAGAAAGAAAGAATATACAATGGAGAAAAGACAGCCTCTTCAATAAGTGGTGCTGGGAAAACTGGACAGCTACATGTAAAAGAATGAAATTAGAACACTCCCTAACACCACACACAAAATTAAACTCAAAATGGATTAAATACTTAAATGTAAGGGCAGACACTATAAAATTCTTAGAAGAAAACATAGGCAGAACACTCTATGACATAAATCACAGCAAGATGCTTTTGACCCACCTCCTAGAGAAATGGAAATAAAAACAGAAATAAACAAATGGGACCTAAAGAAACTTAAAAGCTTTTGCACAGCAAAGGAAACCATATACCAGACAAAAAGACAACTCTCAGAATGGGAGAAAATATTTGCAAATGAAGCAACTGACAAAGGATTAATCTCCAAAATTTACAAGCAGCTCATGTAGCTCAATATCAAAAAAACAAACAACCTAATCTAAAAATGGGCAGAAGACCTAAATAGACATTCCTCCAAAGAAGATACACAAACTGCCAACAAACACATGAAAGGATGCTCAACATCACTAATCATTAGAGAAATGTAAATCAAAACTACAATGAGGTATCACCTCACACCAGTAAGAATGGCTGTCATCAAAATATCTATGAACAATAAATGCTGGAGAGGGTTTGGAGTAAAGGGAACACTCTTGCACTCTTGGTGGGAATGTAAATTGATACAGCCACTATGGAGAACAGTATGGAGGTTCCTTAAAAACTGAATATAGAACTACGATATGACCCAGCAATCCCACTACTGGGCATATACCCTGAGAAACCATAATTCAAAAAGACTCATGGACCACGATGTTCACTGCAGCTCTAAGTACAATAGCCAGGACATGGAAGCAACCTAAGTGTCCATCAACAGATGAATGGATAAAGAAGATGTGGCACATATATAAAATGGAATATTACTCAGCCATAAACGGAAATGAAATTGAGTTATTTGTAGTGAGGTGGATGGACCTAGGGTCTGTCATACAGAGTGAAGTAGGTCAGAAAGAGAAAAACAAATACCGTATGCTAACACATATACATGGAATCTAAAAATAAATAAATGGTTCTGAAACACCTAGGGGCAGGACAGGAATAAAAATGCAGACATAGAGAATGGACTTGAGGCCATGGGGAGGGGGAAGGGTAAGCTGGACGAAGTGAGAGACTGGCATGGACATATATACACTACCAAATGTAAAACAGATAGCTAGTGGGAAGCAGCCGCATAGTGCAGGGAGATCAGCTCGGTGCTTTGTGACCACCTAGAGGGGTGGGATAGGGAGGGTGGGAGGGAGACGCAGGAGGGAGGAGATATGGTGATATATGTATAGGTATAGCTGATTCACTTTGTTATACAGCAGAAACTAACACACCATTGTAAAGCAATTATACTCCAATTAAGATGTTAAAAAAAATAAAATGGATAAACAATGAGGTCCTACTGTACAGCACAGGGAACTATATATAATATACTGTGATAAACCATAATGGAAAACAATATAAATAAGAATGTATATATGTGTATAACTGAGTTACTTTGCTGAAGATCAGAGATTGGCACAGCATTGTAAATTAACTATACTTCAATTAAATTTTTTTTAAAAGAAAAAAAGAGACTAGCTTTAGAAGTATCTCAACAACTACATCTGCCTTCCCTTTTGTGTGATTTACTTATAGTGTGTTCACCTGCACACATTTCTACCCTTCCTTCTCTGCTTGTGTCCCTAGGTGGCTGACCCTTTCACATTGCATCTCTTAGACTCATATGCTGGCTGCATTCCAGGTGCATAAATGCAATGGAAAGGACCATCTGGAGATTCAAAGATAAGGTAAGAGAAGGCCAGAGAAATTTTTCCTCCACAATTTCTCCTCTCCAGAGCTGCATCTTTTAGTAGATGATTCCTTCCAACAACTACATTTCCCAATATGTGTTTTTTTCCTCCAGTAGTGCAGCTTTCACCAGACTACATTAACCTCCATTCTCTCTGTTTTTTCCCCTCTCCCCCAAGCCCTAGGGACAGTAACTGCTTCCCACTGTTGCTCCTCTCTGGGTGACTCATTGTCACCTGTTTGTTAATATATTATACCTCTATAAGTAAACTTTAAAAAATTCTCTTCAACTATTTAAGGTAAATTCTATTTCTTGCTGAGATTCTGTTATAACTTATGAAATAATACAGAGAAAGATAATTAGATAGATACAGAGATTGACATATATGTGTATTTTTATATAACTATACCTTGACTGAAATTATTTTGAATGTACAGATTAACTTACAGAAAACTAGCATTTTCATCATATATGTATGTCTCTTCCTTTCCTCATGTCTTTATATACTTATAATTCAAACTTAAACTTTCTCTGAACAATCTTTACGCTTTCCTGTGTAACTAATTCCAATAAATATATAGATTTTATAGCTATTCTAAATAGGATTTTAACATTTCTTTACATTTTTAATGGTTACTGTGCTTTTAATAAAGGAGAAAAATCACACTGTTTTCAAATGATGATACTTTAGTCCATCTTTTCATATATATATATACACACACACACACATATATATGTATCAGATTTTTTCTTGTCATATGACATTTGCTAGGTTTTCTAGAACAACACTGAAGACCAATAAGAAATGTCTTTGAATTGTTTATTATTTTAATAAGAATTCTTCTAGCATATCAAGATAAAAAGTTTCCTTCTATTCCTAAATTTGTAAGACAGTTTTTTGAGACTTGATAATGAATTTTAGCAAACGCCACTGGATTTACACAGAAACACACACACACATACATACACATATACATAATCTTTTTTTACTGAGAGAACTGACTAGTTATGGTTTCCTGACCTTCTTTAAGAATAAAGATTAAATGTTACTTGCTTACTGTTTTGTACTTCATTTTGAATTTCATTATTAATATAAATGTTATTCTAAATTAACTTAACAAGTGAAATCTCTTAAGTTTCAGGTCTTTAAAAGCTGTGCCTTACCCCTCTTTAAGATATATGGCAAATATGGATGGAATTTCACTTTTAGCAAATAATTTTTCTAGCTAAAAATGTTTGTATTCTAATTTATACTGAAGTATAAATAGCTAATAACTTTCCATGTTTAAAGTGCTTCATTTAAACAAAATTAATCTTTATTTGATGTATATCTTTAGATGGGGGAGGAGGCTATATATCTGATAGAATAACAGCTTGATTCATTTACTTACATAAATGGTCACTCAACTGGAGAAGGTCAGAGAGGAGCTGATTCATAATCCCTATCCTGGACATAGCAGGAAACAAGGTGAAACACCATGCTTCATCTGTCATGATTACCATAGCAATGACCCAGAAATTATATCCACACTCATCATTTCTGTTTTCATCCACGTATTCTTAGGAATGAAAAAATAATTAAACTAAAATAGGTTTGGGCATGTATGAGCAGATAAAATAGCTTGAAATAGAAAATGCTACAAAGATTCAGATAATCTTGATAGGTCTAAGCTTCTAGAGGCTTATATGAATCAAATGCAAATTAGCCCTAAACTTTGAGATTCTTTTTCAGTTTCTCATTATAAATTAGTTACTCTATGTGAGTGACTATTGTACAATGAAGAATGAAGTAGATGAAATTTTCAGTAAAGAGTACATACATTGCTAAGAAATCAGAGTCAACTATTTCTATAACTCTGGGTCTTTGCACTAAATGAATTAAGAGAAAAAAACTGAGTTTCAAAATTTAAATTAATTATAGTAATACACATTTACCTCCAAATATTAAACTAGAATAATGGAAACACAAAATTTTATTTTGGCAGAAGTTAACCTTTTGAATTTTGTACAGATGTACATTATACTTTAAGCATATTACATGTAGACTTAACTTTTGTGCTTTTATTTAAGCTATTTTCACTGTCAGGAATGTCTGGTCCTATTTCTTTTCATTTATTTAACTGAATAAATGTTATGAATCCGTTCATTTTCAGGTGCTGTGCAACTGTTTCCCTGAACACTGTAAGAGCTCAGTAGATAATGACATTTTCCAAACTGAACTTTTATAGCCAGGTGGATTCTATCCTATACTACCTTGAAATTCGAGTTGATACACACAAACAAAATGGAGGTATTAGAAGACTATTTTTGAGGGACCTGAGATTCTTCTAAAAATATTTTAATATTGAATTACATTGTGATTATCAAATCAATGTTTTTCTTAAAGATAACGGATCCAGAATGGATTGGAAGCTACAGAATGCCAGGCTCTGGTGCTGTTTGCTGAAGATAAATACTGGACAAGACAAACATAGCCCCTGACCTCACAGCACTTAGGTGCACATGACAAAAAATAACTAAGAGGCCATATGGTGTAGGTTTTTCTAAATTTTTATATATTGGAATGTTTTAATATTAAAGAGTGCTAAATTAAATACATTAATACAATACCTATGTATGATCATTTACAAGGAAAGTAATGAAACAAGAAGATAAAGGTATCAGCATTACTTTGACTTTTTACGTCTGAACAAGCAACTCAATAGTCATCACACCTATTTTAGGGATTAAATCAAACCATATAAAAGATTGTTTGTCTACCAAGTTCCTTTAATATTACTACTTTTTCTATTTTTCTTTTTTTTAGGATTGAAGGAAGAACGATATGAACTTTTAAAAGATAATGCATTTTCAAGACTGGCTCAATTCGTACTTATTAAATACTTACGAAAATAAAAATTTTTTAATGGTCATATGCAGACATCCAGTTCTCTGCTCTTCTGCCAGATAATTTGAATTAGTTACATGCTCTTTTTCTGTTATTTGTTTCATAGCCCACACTTAATTCAACAATTTAACCCATGTGGGAATGTCATTCGATTCACGTATTTGCCCTCATATGGATTTTCTGTGCCTTTCTGCAAACAATTAGGTCCTAAATTCACTTTCTTGAAACATGGATGTCAAATGAGCAAACAGAGAAAACGGTTTTAACAAAGGCTAACACTAGTATATATAAATGATATAAAAATTTTCAAAACTGGTTACACATATCGGGATCAGATTTTAGATACAAATTAAAAGCATATTACTATATTTGAAATGAAAAAAATTAGATTCAATACTTGGCAAGTAAAATTTAGTGCACAGCTTAAGATGATATAAAAATTTACTTCTTGAGGAAGTCCTTTAGAAAAATTGATCATATTTAAAACGATAAATATACACTTAAGAATTGTGCATGTTAATAATAACAACAACATACTCCAAATTAAAGGAGACATTTTTTTTCCTCCTGCAGAAACTAAGTGAGGTTAATACAGCTGGTGAGGTGAACCTAACTTACAGGGCCATTAGAGCTGAAATGTTTCAAATATATTACTGTTCAGTTCTTACCCTTTGCATAAAGTTGATTTATGAAGAAATATGCAAGTCTAGAGTAGTCCACTAACGTATGCTTTTTTTATACGATTATTTCACACAAAATGGTTATTGACCATATATATTTTGTCTAGGTCTTTACACAGGAGAGTTTTAACATAATTCATTTACAATTCAGTTAGCAAGAAAACGTGTTAAATTGAATTTTATTCTGAAACAATAAATCAAACCAATGTGAAATATATTACATCCTATAAAATGAACAAACACTGATCAAATTATACAGCTGAACTATGTAGCTCACATATCCCAAGACATTTAACATATCATCTCCACAGAGTCATTAAATAATTCTCAAGATTCAAAGGGTTTACATAGGCACTAATTAATAACTTTGCATCATATTATCAGCTTATTCTAGAAGTTTATGATGGTGAATTTAATTCTTATAGTTTACATCAATAATCATTCAAGGCTTTTTTTAATCATAAAAGTGTAAGTTTTCAATGCCATTTAGATGAAAATATATGTTTATCTTATGTTAATTATCAGTATGATCTTTAGCATCTTCAAGTAGTTGGAAGAAAAGAGACCTATCCAAATCCGAATCCATTCTTGGGATCAGAAAGATCTAGTAAACATCAAATAAATTTTATCATAATCTATAGATAATACAGCATGAAGAATAATGCCTTAGGCAGAGATGGTGCTTAATGAATAGTTGTTGCTTTGTTGTATCAATGTAACACAATACGTCAAATAAAGAATAAAATCTTGGTCCTTGCTTTACTCTCTAAACTTCTTCTTAGCTATTTCTGCAATGGTAGTTGACAGGAAGCTTCCCTCTATTCATGATGAGGCCCCTAATATGCAAGCTTCTTCTTGGAATCCCAATATATTAGATTTGATAGTATGTCCTGAAAGTCGGTTCCCACCACTGACTGCTCTATCGCTCTATTTATCTACTTATCTATCACCTATGTATTAATCAGTCACATTCACTTATAATCTCATTATATCTATAATATTTCAGACTAGGGGTATGTATCTGTGTGTTCATATGTGTGTTGCAATTCTAAAAATAAAATGCTATGACATATTTAATGACAAGTTTTCCCCTAGAATATATGCTATTCTTTTAAGAGATGTTATCTCTTATTCTAAATTAATATTTTTAAGATAGTCTCATGTATTTTTTGTCCCATATATACACTATACAACTATTACAGCTAAATAATCTATGCAATTAGACATGTATATGGAATGAATGACACTGCTAGAAACTATGACATTGTGGGGCTAACAAGTCAACAAATGAACAAAAGTCATTTTCTTTTTTGACCATATCATTAGTTGAATAGATAAGAAAATGTCATATTCAGTTTAGCTTGTCAACATCTCCCATAATAAGTTCACATACTAAGTTCACATAATAAGTTCATACAGTATAGTACTGAATCTGTACTAGAATATAGTATTTTAAAAACACAGAGGTGCACAACACTACATACAAAGAGTGATAAAAAAAAAAAAAACTTGTGTCAATGTCAAGTAATATCTAGTTGATGGTCACATGACTCTCAGGTGGGCTGTTTCTACGAAATACATCTTGCTAGTGATTTGGATGTTAAAGCATAAATATACAGCTATTATAATAAAAGAGGTTACTATCCTGGAAAGAATAGCTCCTACTGTTTATACTAAAATGTTCCTATGAATGTGTTAAATAACACTGAAACCAATAAGTTTAATAGACATCAACTTAACATTTGGAATTAATATTAGAAAGAAAAGTTATAAGGACTGCATGGATTCAGAAAATAATTGACTCAGAATCAGGCAATTCAAATTCTATTCCCAGCCCTAAATCTTACTAGATGTAGGAGGTTATGATTACCATGATGGTAAAGGGTTCTAAAAGCAAGCCACATGAGTAAATGTTTTAGACATTCATCTTGAAGATGATGAAGACATAGTGACCTCTTCAAATAGTGAAAGGCAATCATGGTTCCTCTAAATATAAGTAAAATCAATGTGTAAATGTTACAAAGATACATATTCTTGTTCGATATAAGAAAGAACTTTTAGGTAATATAACTTTTAATAATAGTTGAGTAGAACAGGACAGGATCTGCTTCAGGAACAATTCGGACTGGCAGAGTGATTCAGTAAGAAAATGCTGTGATATCTGTCATTTGCACTAGAGAAGGCATTCTGCACTACTTAGCTTAGACTATGCATTATCTCTTACTTTCAAATACATTATTTCATTTGCTCCTTTTTTTAAAAAAAATCTGTGAAGTAGGTGGAAGAACTATGTAAAGATGAACTCAGTGAGACTTCGAGAATAAAAATGGATTCCCAAGACCACTGAGATTGTAAGGAGCAGAGCAGAACTACTTCCATCTCTAAATTCTGATTCATGCTCTAACAATTAACAAGACCACTTGGCAAATTCATTTACTAGAGTCCTGTTTACACCTCTACAATCACCTTAATTAAGTTTTTCTTTTTATGTCAGGACTTTGCCTTCATTGACATGATTGGTCCCGGTAAGTGAATAATAAAATACTTGACTTTCCCATGCTGCATTTTTTTTTAAATCAATATTTCTACAGGACACCTACAAACATGCCTTCTCTAACTTAGGATACATGCTAACCTTCGTTACAGAAATAAAAATTGTGTTGAAATTCACACATTCATTGGGGACTTTCTCTTGAACATTTTACAGATTTTTATTACATATGCATATTATACACGATATAATATACATACACACACATATACATATTAACCTTTAAAACATACTCCAATTCACTTTTACTTGCCAAATTAGGCTACTATAAAACACGAACAAAGTATTAGAAAATACACTACATAGGACTCTGATCATACTTTTGTTTTCAATTTAAATAACTTTTTTTGTAATAAAATCTCCATAGTTTATAAAGGGCATTACTGCCTGTCAGGAAGGAATAATGAGCTTGTATCTCTGTGTGTAAACTGCATGCATTTTATATTTCTAAGGAGAGGCCTCTATCAATCAATATTTTTAGAAAATGACAGTCCTCAGTTAAGCAGGGATTACTACTGAAGCTGATAAATGTTTACCCTTCATTGAAGACTGACAAATAGCATATGACACAGACTGCTTTTGTGTTTTTTATGCCATTTACATTAAAACCTGTCTAGGGGGCTTCCCTGGTGGCGCAGTGGTTGAGGGTCCGCCTGCCGTTGCAGGGGACACGGGTTCGTGCCCCGGTCCGGGAAGATCCCACATGCCGCAGAGCGGCTGCGCCAGTGAGCCATGGCTGCTGAGCCTGCGCGTCCGGAGCCTGTTGCTCCGCAACGGGAGAGGCTACAACAGTGAGAGGTCCGCGTACCGCAAAAAGAAAAACAAAAAAACAAACAAACCTGTCTAGGAATATGAAAATTCAAAAAACGTGATTTTAATGTAAAACAGCTTTCAAATTTCTTCTTAGAAAGCTTGCCAGACATACCAGAGGACCATTTTGGGAAGCAAATAGGTATTGCATGTATAAGATAAATAAGTAGTGATGAAAGCAAATATAAGACACTGTAGTGACATGGATAAAATATAATAAAATACTGTTATATGATCACATTGCAAGGTCTATATTCAAGTGCCTTTTCATTAATGGAGTCCCAGCAACCTTTGTAGTTTGTTTGGGGCAGGTTTAACAGCAGTAGTTTCCCCAATGCAGGCTAAAGTCATTTAATCCATGACTGCTTTTTTACAGAGCAGATTTATTTGAACTTAGAGAACAGTAGACCACATAAATGTCATGTTAATATTCTAAAGTGAGCTAAATTGTGTTAGCAACAAAACTTTTCTTATCATGCATTTCACCTTGGGCTATGAGAGAATGTGATAATTATGCTATTAATTGACAATTAGTCAATCAGTAAAGCAGTTCTTTCTCAAAATACATAATGTATGGAAAATAGCATTTTCCTGCTCCTCATCTGCCTGTATTTTTTTAATCCTTTGGCTTAAGTGGGAACTTCCTGTTGGAATGGTTTATTCTTCTTAGCTCTCTTTCAACATTTTTTAATTGTCTTTCCCTTTCCCCAGTTCTTAAACTGAAGAAGACCCAAACTTCACCCTAACTACCAAAATATTTTGACAGTCTTTCTACTTTAATTTACCAAACAGAAATCCTTTTATTTATCCATTCATTCATCAAATATTTATTAAATGTCTACCATTTTCCAGGGACTGAGGTAGGTGCTAGGGCATAACTGTGAACAAAAGAGTCAATGGATACTTTTTTCATGGAGCTTAGATTCTACCAGAGACACACATGTAAGCAGGTAAACTCAGTACTTTGCGCTATTATAGGGGAAGCTAAAAATGTCAAATATTTAGTCTTCTGGCAGAAGGTTAACCATTAATCTAGCACTTCAACTTCAGGACCATTGCATGTTAATAAATATTTTGGCTCACTTATCTATATATTTATATTCTGCCTCATGTCAAACACTGATTTGTGGTAGCTTGGCATGTTGAATGATTCTCTAAGAACAGTATGGTATCCTTCCATCTGTTATCTTAACCTCCCCAAAAAATCTATCTTTAACACTTCTACAGCTTCATAGATCATCTCAGCAGACCGTCTTTCTTTCAATTTCTGCTAAAAAGAAATACACCAAGTTTAACAGAGGATCATAATTATTAAGATAAAGAGTTGTATATTTGTATAGTTATTTCTCATAAAGTGCTTTTCATACTAAGAAGCTCAAAAACTGTATTTTCTGGTTCTCTCTTTAGTAATTAAATATATATGATATTCCCTTAATTTTTTAATATAGCATAAGCAAGTCATTTCAGCAAACCATTAACATTTCTTAAACATTCACTGCAGTACCTACTATGTATTAATTTTCTAAGCACGATGGCAAAACTAAAACGTGTATACCACAGCCTCTGCTCTATAAAAGCATAATCCTGGACCTATAAGTAACATTTAGCTGAAAAAGTTATAGCTGATTAAATCACATATTTGGCTTTGGGAAACTGCAGTCATCAGGTCTACATGCTAAAATGTACGATGACTTTAAATAAATCTATAAATATGTTATCCAACTCATGACAGTTAAAATATATCAGACAAGACCAAAGTAGGCCCTCCAAATATTTTAAGGTTTCATGGTAAAGTTAGAGTACTTGAACAGGAACTAGATTTAGAGGGTTATAGGATAGAATAAAGGCTTTCCAGGCAAGAGGAGCAAGGGTGAATTGCATTAAGCAATTAGTTCTTATCACAAGAAAAAAAAATTGTAACTATGTGTGGTGATGGGTGTTAACTAGATTTTACTGCAGTGATCACTTCACAATGTATACAAATATTGAATTACCATGTTGTACACCAAAAATTCTAAAGATTCCTACATTTGGGAAATGGTAAAAAGCCTGCCCTGTGAACACAGCTGAAGAGTAGTAAGAGGTAAGACTAAAAGAAAAGTTACAGGCTAGAAATACTATGAAAAATATTGATAACTACTGAGTTCAGAATTTTTAATATAGGTAATGGGGAGCCACTAAATATTTCTGAATAGAGAGCCACACGATTAAACTAGCATTCCAGTAAAAGTTCAGAAACAATGTTTTGAATAGATATGAATACAGGAAATACTGAAATTTTTCAGCCATGACCAGAAAACGAGTGGGAATAAGGTCCAGCAGTGGGAAAATCAGAAGTCAAAAATTTTGATCAGGAATCTGATATGATGTAACTGAACTTTTAGGAAAATTAAATCATTAGGTAGGAGATTCAGTGAAGGCATCATATGGAGTTGATACTGCTTAAATTGGGCCTAGAGAAGCAAAACCGTGGAGACATTTCAGGAAATTATAATTAAGCCAATTTGATTTGAGCTCAAGCAAAATATGGGCAAAACTGAGAAATAAACCTGATTAAGCCAACACCATAAAAGGTTTTCAACGAATTGGTTAGAAGTTTGAACTTTTTCCAGGTATCTGATTATTTTATTCATACTCATGGGAATAAAGATGAGCTTGGTTTTGGGTGATGGATTTTATCTCAGACAAGCTTTCCTGCCCTTAAAATCAACACTCATTTAGGAAGGGTAAGCATTTATTCAGATGTTCTAAAATAAGAGTTAAAAAGCATTCTGGCTCTGAAACCAAACACTTCCATATTCAAATACAGTCTCCACCTCCTAAGAGTTATCTGTGTGAAATGGGAAAATCCCACAAAGTCTTCAAGACTTCGTTTCTGCATTATAAATGTAGAGGTAACAGCACCCAGTCGTTAAAGTGGTTGTAAGGCTTAAATAAGAAACTGCAGGTATGAGGTATCACCTCACACAAGTTAGAATGGGTATCATCAGAAAACCTACAAGCAACAAATGCGGGAGAGGATGTGGAGAGGATGTGGAGAAAAGAGGATGCCGGAGAGGATGGTGGGAATCTAAATTGATACAGCCACTATGGAGAACAGTATGGAGGTTCCTTAAAACAACTATAGAACTAACACATGACCCAGCAATCCCACTACTGGGCATATACCCAGAGAAAACCATAAATTAAAAATACACTTGAACCCCAATGTTCACTGCAGCACTATTTACAATAGCCATGTCAAGGAAGCAACCTAAATGTCCATGAACAGACGAATAGATAAAGATGTGGTACATATATACAATGGACTATTACTCAGGCATAAAAAAGACCTGTATGCAGAAAATAAGACACTGATGAAAGAAATTAAAGATGATACACATAGATAGAGATATATATATATACCATGTTCTTGGATTGGAAGAATCAACATTGTGAAAATGACTCTACTACCCAAAGCAATCTACAGATTCAATGCAATCCCTATCAAACTACCACTGGCATTTTTCACAGAACTAGAACAAAAAATTTCACAATTTGTATGGAAACACAAAAGACCCCAAAGAGCCAAAGCAATCTTCAGAACGAAAAATGGAGCTGGATGAATCAGGCTCTTTGACTTCAGAGTATACTAGAAAGCTACAGTAATCAAGACAGTATGGTACTGGCATAAAAACAGAAATATAGATAAATGGAGCAGGATAGAAAGCCCAGAGAAAAACCCACACACATATGGTCACCTTGTCTTTGATAAAGGAGGCAAGAATATAGAGTGGAGAAAAGACAGCCTCTTCAATAAGTGGTGCTGGGAAAACTGGACAGGTACATGTAAAAGTATGAAATTAGAACACTCCCTAACACCATACAGAAAATAAACTCAAAATGGATTAAAGACCTAAATGTAAGGCCAGAAACTATCAATGTCTTAGAGGAAAACATAGGCAGAACACTCTAGGACATAAATCACAGCAAGATCCTTTTTGACCCACCTCCTAGAGAAATGGAAATAAAAACAAAAATAAACAAATGGGACCTAATGAAACTTCAAAGCAGCAAAGGAAACCATAAACAAGACCAAAAGACAATACTCAGATTGGGAGAAAATATTTGCAAATGAAGCAACTGACAAAGGATTAATCTCCAAGATTTACAAGCAGCTCATGCAGCTCAATAACAAAAACAAACAACCCAATCCAAAAATGGGCAGAAGACCTAAATAGACATTTCTCCAAAGACGATATACAGATCACCAACAAACACATGAAAGAATGCTCAACATCATTAATCATTAGAGAAATGCAAATCAAAACTACAATGAGATATCATCTCACACTGGTCAGAATGGCCATCATCAAAAAATATAGAAACAATAAATGCTGGAGAGGGTGTGGAGAAAAGGGAACACTCTTGCACTATTGGTGGGAATCTAAATTGATACAGCCACTATGGAGAGCAGTATGGAGGTTCCTTAAAAAACTAAAAATAGAATTACTATACAACCCAGCAATCCCACTACTGAGCATATACCCTGAGAATACCATAATTCAAAAAGAGTCATGTACCAAAATGTTCACTGCAGCTCTATTTACAATAGCCAGGACATGGAAGCAATCTAAGTGTCCATCATCAGATGAATGGATAAAGAAGATGTGACACATATATACAATGGAATATTACTCAGCCATAAAAAGAAACAAAATTGAGTTATTTGTAGTGAGGTGGATGGACCTAGAGTCTGCAATACAGAGTGAAGTCAGAAAGGGAAAAACAAATACCGTATGCTAACACATATATATGGAATCTAAGGGGAAAAAAAGGTCATGAAGAACCAAGGGGTAAGACAGGAATAAAGACACAGACCTAATAGAGAATGGACTTGAGGATATGGGGAGGGGGAAGGGTAAGCTGTGACAAAGTGAGGGAGTGGCATGGACATATATACACTACCAAACGTAAAATAGATAGCTAGTGGGAAGCAGCTGCATAGCACAGGGAGATCAGCTAGGTGGTTTGTGACCACCACCTGGAGGGGTGGGATAGGGAGGGTGGAAGGGAGGGAGATGCAAGAGGGAAGAGATATGGGGACATATGTATATGTATAACTGATTCACTTTGTTATAAAGCAGAAACTAACACACCATTGTAAAGCAATTATACTCCAATAAAGATGTTAAAAACAAAAAAAGATAGACTAAGATATCTATGAAAGAGGTAAGAAGCAATAATTATGCACAGACAGAAAATGAACATATATCTTACATGAATATATGAAAGAGAGAAGAGTAAATTATTAATAAAATATTAATATTAAAATATTTATCTCTGGGTATAAGGATTTGAGGTGAAGTTTTACTTAGTCTATTGTTATTATTATTGTTATACCTAAAGCATTGTATATTCACAAAAAAGAAACAAATATCAGAAAAGCATAAAATCAATGGCACAGAATTTGCCTCAAATCTCATCTTCTCCAGGGGATAAAATCTTAGAGGACTTTTTGACTAGAAAATTGCGTGTGTGCCTTCACTACCTCTTGATCTCTTACCATGTACAGGACACTTTTAAGTTCTAACCACACATTATTTCTGATCCTTCTCATAGTCTTGCTGGTGATACTTATGATCCCAAGGGTAGAAATGAATTCCCAAGAGTTTATATAACATGCTTCAGATCACACAGTGAGTAAATAGATGCTGTGAGATTCAAACCAAGTTCTGGTGATTTTGAAACAGGCTTTTTTAAAAAAATTAGATTATGCTGTTGTATGAGGGTTTGTATAAGCATTTGCATGTGTGTGCACATGTGTTTGTGTGTACGTGTGTGTAGAGACACCTTAGTATATTTGATAGCCTTAATAAAACAAAAATAAGTGGTTCTTGTATGTGTTGTAAAAGAGACTGGTGCTTTATGTGTAATGCCCTAGTATAATAGCAGAATTGGTAATAATTATAATTAACTAAGAAAAAATTTTGGTTACTCATTCCAACTCACCGTGCTGATATTGCTACTATATGTATTTCCTTTTTTAAGATAAAATGATGCAAGAAAGAATCATAACTCTTTGTAAGGGCAACTGCACTGACATTTCTAGGTCAAAATAAGCCTTTGTGCGATAATAAATGTAGTACCTAAATATCTACAATTGGCCTCCAGGGTTTCAAGTGTTTCACAAATCTCAATGTATTTTTTCAAATCCTTGTCACCATTCTAAAGATACTAAAGCTTTTTTTTCCCCCTCTTCAAAACAGTAAAGCCAGAAATATTAGGAGCCAGGCTCATTACATACATTGTTTTCAATACTGGGATACCATCACTCAAGTTGATTACCACGAGTCCACAGGGTTGTCAACAACTTTACATGCCAACTGGATTGTAAAACCAGAAAGAAGGGCTTCTTTAATACAGGTAAAGTTTGGCTGACAGGGTAATACTCCTGGGTACATGAATGAGTTTTAAAGGGGTCCATAAATTCTCTGGGACTGTATCTATTTTATATTTGTATAGATGTGCTTGAAAGCAAGTCCATATATTTTATTATATTTCCAATAGGTAAACACCCACAAAAGATTTGGCTGAATAGTCCTGTGAATATACTAAAAAGCAGTAAATTGTATACTTTAAATAGGTGAATTGTATGGTATGTAAACTGTCTCAATAAAGCTTTAAACAAATGACTAGTCTAGAACTTTCAAAATAAACTTGTCAAGCCAAAGTTGAAATCCCTTCAATTTTATGTGACCATATTTTCAGACCTTGTGTTCCATGTCAAGTAACCCATCTCTTAATCTGACTCAACCTCAACTAATGACCTTGGCTAAACTGAAGCCATTCAGTTCAATGCTCCTGTCTGTGATGCTCTAGCTAAGCCTACCGTGCCTGGCCAATCTCAGGCCAGCAGGATGACCTGGTTGCCTGGCTACCATCTGTTCCCTTTAGTAACAAACAGAACTCTCCATTCTGGCATATTCACTACTTCTTCTGGCTCACATCATACCACAGTTATGACACAATCCAACAATCTAAAATTCTTTGACTTTTTTAGGAGAAAATAATGATATGTTTATTCAGTTACAAGAGAAAGCCAATATTTTATTAAAGATTGTGCCCATTAGAATGTGGACACTAATGGGAAAAACATAGGTCAGAGAAGCCTAAAGATTCCCTTAGAACAAGGAGTCAGACAAGCAATGAGGTGCCACAGGCAAGATTATGGAGGAAGTACAAATATTATTGGTTAACATGTCTCATAGATAAGGAGAAACCCTGGGAGGCAGGGATGACTGGGAGGTAGGTAATAATATAATTTTAAGCAGCGGGCAAGACCAGAGTCTGAAATATTGGAAAAGGATGTACAGACACCCAAGTGAGAAGCTTGTCAACAAAGTCCCAAGGGTTTAGGAAAAGAATGGGTAGAAGGATTCAGGAATTATACCCAAGCACTGATAAGGTAGGGAGTAAGTTATAAGGCCACCAGCAAGAAAGACATTGAGTAATAGCTATGAGAAACAGGTTGAAGGAAACAAAGCTTGGAGAAAAGTTTGGCTGCTTCCCATATGTGTGACACTGGATAAGTAATTTTTTTTGAGCTTTCATTTTTTCATCTGTAAAACTGATATGTTTAATAATTCATTTAATCCTCATTATTACCCTATGATATAGACAATATTATTATCCTCATTTTACAGATGAAGAACCTGAGGCCCAGAGAAGATAAATAAATTGCCCAAGGTCACACCACTAATAAATGGCAAAATGGAGGTTCAAACCCTATTAGGAAGGTGCTGATGGTACCCTGCCTGCCCTCCTTTGGTCTTTTGCGTTTCAGTGCATGCTAGGCCAACTTCCACCTGCCAGCTCCTGCATTTCTTGGCCCACTGAGTCTGTTCTTCCTAAGTGCACATGACAGATCAAAGATGCCAAGAACTGAGTGCACCCCCCCTCGCAGAATCCCTCAACCAATGACCAGAAAGAATATGTGTATAAATTCCCAAGCTTCCTTTGTAGGATAAACTCTGAGATGTGTGTTCCATACCATTTTCCACTATTCCCAAGTGGGACTGAGTCCCAGTTGCCCACAGTGGTAACTCTTGAAATATACCCTTTATTGGCTTCCTTCCCATCCTTGTGCCATTTCCTCACTCCCCTACTCATGTTTCCTAGGGTTATCTCCCAAATAAACCATGAGCACTAGGTAATCTGAAAATCACAAAGAGGTGTACATTTAAACTACTATTATTTTATTATAATGATTAGTAACATTGATATTTAACCAAAATACAGAAGCAACCCTTATTATTATTCTTTCTAGTTAGGAGTCTCCTCATGAGGGTTGGAATGCTGTTGGCCCTGAACTCATGGTTATGGGCTCCAGTACTCCTAAATGCCAGAGAAGTGTCCATGAGGCAAAAGCAGGGAGTTGTAAAAGATTCCGTTGAATGTGTTTAGTGAGTGAGGAATGGGAGAAAGTTCTATTTCGACCTCAGTAGTAAAGGAAGATGATACATTGAACATCACTTCCTCTGTAAAACTTTCCATGCTTCCCCAAGATGAGGGCAAGTTCTGTGATAAGCTGTCACAGCACTTCATACTTCTCTTTGGTAGTACCAATCACAACTGAATCAAATAATTAGCTAGTGTTTAGGTGGTGAGTCTCTCCACTCCACGTTGTTCAGTGAGAATAAGCACGGTGTTTCCTCCATCGCCTCACACCATGCCTGGTATAGACTAAGCAATAAAATATGTGTCCGGTACTGTGCTTGGCACAGAGCAAAGAGAAGTGAATAAGAAAGACGATTCATCCTGCCTTCATGAACATGCAAAATAGATTTAAGTCACATATATCCATCTTGGAACCCTCTCCCAGAGCTTGTAAATGTGCTCAGAGCTATTCAGTTCCCCACTACCTACACCTACAACCCATTTCTCAAACTTTTTAGCAATAATCTTCGAGAAAAGGACAGTCCATTCTCACAATTTTTCACTGTTATATTGAAGTTACTCTTCGGACTATCACCAAAACTTCTAATTTGCAAAATCCAGTAAATTACTTTAATCTATATCTTACTCAATTTTGGGTGGCATTTAGTACTTAGGTCCTCCTCTCATGATCAACCTCCTGCCTTCCTGTCTCTTCCTTCTTGGTCTCCCTGTGGCTGTATAATCTTCATATCACCTTCTTCTCAAGTGACACATTCTCCCATGGATTCAACTGCTAAATATATACAGTGGCATTTTATCATAGGCATATTAAGTGAACCCCTCCCCTTTACCTGCTCCCCAAACCCTGTCATTCCTAGTGGATTTCCTGTTCTCTTGCCTAATACATTAGCATAGAAATTCATCCTAGCATACTTCACCTCCCTACTCTGTCATATTTAAGCATTCATTAAGTTCCATCTATCAATCCTCTCCTTCCCAGTCTTCTCCATCTATCTTGTCACTACCCTGGTTTAGGATATTATCATCTCTTATCTGGACTAATATTACCAGTCTCCAAATGGGTATTTTTTTCCCTCAAATATGTCAAAATTTAGAAGATATTCCCATCCAGAGCACTAGCTCAATCTCTGCAAGCGTGATAGTGGGTCAAGTTTTCCAGATTACTGGGGACACAATCCTATGCATGGCTGATTCATGCAGTGATGGAACCTTGCATGCCCCCTGTACATCTGCAAGTCTGAGATGTCTAGTGTACATTAACAATCACCCTTTGTTAGCTTTATTTTACAACATATTAGAGGGGGCAATGTCAGTCATCTTTGGTACAAAATGTAGTTGGCAAGAAAGAAAAAGAAGTGTTCATTCAGCCCATGAATGTGTAACCTTACAATGCTTTTTATAACTTTAAACATCCACCCTCATGAAAACTCTTTATAAAACCACTATCATTATGATCAACCAACATTTTAAGTTGAAACATATATATATATATATATATATATACATATATACAAGTTTCTGATCTTGCTCTGTACCAACATAGCACTTATGGAACTAAGGAAATCCCTATAGCCACCCTAGCTTCCATCTTTTTCTTGTCTTTTGAAATGCCTTAAAGTACAAAGAAATGTTTTCAGGCAAAGGTAAAAATAATTGTCAGGATGATGGTCCTGTAGACAGGGAGTGTTCAATGACAGTGCAGTTCCTATGGTGAGATACTATAATGAGTTCAAAGTGTTTACAACTTCAATACTGCTTGCCAAAGTCTCCCTTCAATGAAGTGGATTCTTGGCTACAAGCCACAAATGTGCTTTCAGAAATAAAAAGCATGTGCATATACTGGTGTTTCTATTATTGGCCCAGGTGAGGCAGTTACTTTTTTATTCTCAATAAAAAGTTTTCTCAAGATATTCATAATTTCACAAAAGTGTTCACAGTTATAAATCATATAGTTATTTACAGAAAAATCAGAGTCTCACTGTGATCATGATTTGTATAAGCAATATAGTCATGTAGTCTATGTAATATAGTAAAGATTTTCAAGGTTGTTTTCTGTTTAATAGGCTGTATAATTCTGCAGCCTATTAATTTTATTAATAAAAATATTTTCCCTCAGGAGAAAGAGACAGCAGTTTGCACTAAAGAGTAAAACTAAGAGACACAACCAGTAGACAACATAAACATGAAATTATAAAGTTTTTAAGTTATTAAAAATATTTTTGGAATTAACCATTATTTTCATCAAATCTACAAATTGTATTCTATCAAATTATAAAAATTAATCTCCATTTTTAGATTTAAAAGTATTTCTCTTTATACAGCTACTAACAAGGTTTTGTCCTGGCATATGGAAAATGGGGTAAAAAGTCTTTCACATACTGACAAGTTTAGACACAGCTGCAAATAGCTCCAAAGGATTGCATTTCTAACCTGGGCTTCATTACTCAAAGGTGTTCTGTTTGGAAACAAGATTCCACATAAGGATCATGAATGGGCTTCAGAGGCTACAGGAACACTGGAAAATGTATGCAAACTATGTTCAAGGTTTTTCTGTTTGTTTGTTTGTTTTTAAGACGATCAACAACATTCAGCAGAATCTCAAACAGATCCGATTCAAAAATGAGTTAAGAAGCATTAATCTAGGGCAGGCTATATTTCTCAGGGTGTGGTCCAGAGCAGCATCAAATTTTTCCACAAATTCTGATTCAGAATGTTTGGAAAATTTATAGATATTCAGAAACTTCCCAGGAAGAGTCTGATGATTAGTTAATTTTCCACTGATGCTCTAGGGCAAATTGTGGCTGGAAAACACCTTATCTGCAGCCTTATCTGCATGCTTGTTGAAAAGGCAGAATCTTGACCCCACCCCCAGACCTACCAAATCAAAATCTCTGAGGGCGAGACCCAGGAATCTGTGTTTTAACAACCTCTCCAAATGATTCTAATGCAGGCTGAAGTATGAGAGCAGAGCACTGGCCCAGTGAAAAAAAAAAAGAATAGGTGACTGCTTAGATGACACAAAAGCATACAGCTCTTCCTGCGCTTAAGCCCTGAATAGCTTTTAATAATAGAAAAAGCTATTATTTACTGAGAACTTATTATGTGCCAAGCACAATAGTAAATATAACACTTTTTATTTTTAAAGGAAAATTCTGAGGGTGGTATTGTTATTAATCCTGTTACGCAGATAAGCACACTGAGGACCAAAGAGTTGAACTAGTAGTTTACATAAAACAGCAGGACCAGACAGGAATTAAATCCAGGTTCAATGGTTGTGATTTTAACAATTATATCTATACAACTTCAGAAAGTACACATTGAAAGAGTCTTAGGGCTAGGAAAAGCCATGCATTATATGTATTATTTAAGGGAAATTAAGATTGATGAGTCAAACCATGAAAGGTGATATTGAGTATATCAAGTAGCATACCAATCCATGGTTAAAAACAGACTATCAATGGTCGTGGATTGACCAAGTGTAATATGGCGACCAAATTTTTAGTCAAAAATTGTTCCCTTAAAGTAATGGCGCTTATAAATGTGAATACATTTTACATATTCTATGATGCAGAAAGACTACTAAGTCAGACATTACAGAGACCAAACAGCCAGTCACCTCCTTAAAATCGTTCACAGTGCTCTGATTAGCTACTTTGCCTGAAGCACGTCACACAAGTGCTTTCTTTATCCTCCTATGGGTGCTAACTAAACTTTTTGATGTAATGAAGTGATTAGCAGAAAATTTTCTCCCATTTGGGGCCTATATAGCAAATGCCCCACTAGGTCCTAAGTGCCTCTAAGACCCAAACACAAGGGGTCAATGCAGGGAAGGAATATGCTTGTTATTTCATGTACTATGGGCATGACTTATTTTCCAAATTAACTAGGCTGATTAGTAAATGTAAGACGAGGTCTAAGGTGTGACTGAATCACCATGATATCCATCCTTTGAGAACTGTGACTCAGCAGGTGGGAAAAGAGAAAAGAAATGTCCAACATCTTGATTGTCACTGACACTTGTGAAATTATCATTTGACAAACCGTGATGAAATAATTTGGTGGGAATCCAATACAACTAATGAGTCATTTAATTAAATAAAATTCTGTCTCCCCAACTAAATGGTATGCAATGATAAGAGCTCCACTCCAATACTTATCTAGGAAATAGATGTCTAGATTTCTTTCCTTTATGACTGTTTAACAGCCAGCCTAGGTATAATATTATCTAGAATTTATATGGTCAACTCTTAATTGTTCACATGGTTCTTAAACAGTTTGTAGAGTATCCTGTTTTTCCCCCCTGCTTTCTGCCTATAATCCAAAGATTACATTTCTTATTAGCATTTCCTTAAAGAAAATGGAAAGAGAATGAAAGGAAATGAAATGCAAATAGCCAATATTTCAAGTTCTTAACACCTTTAGCACAGTATTTGAACATCCTAGCTAAACTGAAGCCTTTGAGTTTCCAGTTGATTTCATCTATCCAAGGCTGTGATAACTGAGGTAGACACTATAAGAAAAATAACTAAAAAAATATTTTGTCTATTAAAAAAAACAATGAAATGGCAATTGATTAACAGCAAAAAACCTCATTATTGACTAAATAACAATAATTTATGAATATCCGTGGTTGATCATAAAGACAAATTTGCAATGTTAACTTAAAAATGTGTGTCTAGCAGCACACATACCAAAAAGATTTGACATTAGGAATTAGGTGTTATAACTGTTATTTGAATCAACAAATCAGTTTGCTCAAATTAAAACATAGGTATTTACATACAGTTCACTAATAATTTTTTTATTTATTTATTTATTATTTTTTTTGCAGTATCTGGGCCTCTCACTGCCGTGGCTTCTCCCGTTGTGGAGCACAGGCTCCGGACGCGCAGGCTCAGCAGCCATGGCTCACGGGCCCAGCTGCTCCGCAGCATGTGGGATCTTCCCGGACCGGGGCACGAACCCGTGTCCCCTGCATCGGTAGGAGGACTCTCAACCACTGCGCCACCAGGGCAGCCCCACTGATCATTTTTTAATATGACTGTTGGCCCTTTCCATGAGATTAAAGACAGAGGCTCTGCCTTATTTTCCACTTTTGCTCCATGAAACCTATAACAGTTCTACACACACAGAGACACTCATAAATGTTTATTGCTCTAGTTGTGATTTACAACATTAAAAATAGTTACAGATTTTTCTTCCCACCAGAGGAAAAGAAAGTTATGTATATTGCTACTTCATAGACCCGATGAAAAGGAACATGTCATTAGATGCAAGAAGATACTATCAATCCATCAATTTAACCTCTATCCACCCTCGAGATAGTTTCTTCTGATTAAAATAGAAATTTAATTAAATATAAGAATTAAAATATAATTCTCACTAAAGTGAGAAAAATGGCCCATATCTTAGTAGGAAGTTTTAGCAGGAAGTTTAGTAGGAAGTAGCAAAATTTGATTTTTGGAAAGAAGAGAAACCTACTTATTTTAGAAATAAATCAAGAAATGTATGCAATACCTATCTGGTATGGTCTTTAGAAACACGATATTTTATATGATAATTTATAGCACAGTACTATAAATCAGATACCTTCATTATGTTTCTTCCATATGTCAGGTTTTGGAAACATAGAGAAGGGTATGGGCATGCTCATATGAAAGTGGGGAAGGGAGGAAAGGAGGAATAGAAGGAGAAAGTGTTTATGAACACAGCACTGAGAAGGGAACATGAGAAACTAAGGTGCTGTTAATATATACAGAGGTATTCCGGATTAAACGAGGCTAATTCCAAGAGCTCTCCAATTTTCACTAATACACTTTGCCTTCTTAAATATATGGCAAACCATTTAATAATTAGAATGCAAATAAATTCATTCATATTAAAAACACTTAAAATATATAATAGAACATTCTCTTCTATTTTGCTTACTAAATCACATCTTGATTTTCCTTATTGTTAAAGTAGACCAAAACTTAGTGTGACTTGCTCTGGACCCCATGGACCTCAGCACCCCAATCCCATGCCATTGCTCCCCTAGCTGTCGGCATTCCAGTCACCCAAGCCTTCCTTTAATTTCCTAACATCCCAGGATCAGGGCCCTCCCCTCAGACTCGGGCTTCTCTCTGCCCGAACACCTTTCCAGCCCCACCTTTTTTCTCTTCCTTTATGGAGCCACGCTCTGCTTCTACACAACAAGCTAGTTCCAACTCATCCTTCAGATCTCCGTTTCAATACCACTTCCTCAGAGAAGACTATCTTGATATCTTATTCCCGCCAGTAGAATCATGCTCCCTATTTTCTAGTTTTATAGTACCCTGAATTTGCAATCGTATTATACATCAAATTAAACTATTATGCAACCCTAATTTTGCTGGTACTCCTCAAAGGAAAGTAAATACTAACACATAAACCTTTTCTGATTTCTTCATTAAATTCATCAAAGCCCAACAAAGAAATTCTGCCAGTAGCAGGTAGTCAGTAAACATTTGTAGACTTTGTACTTCTTCCAGATCTTGTCCCATTTTGCACTGAGCCCACCTTAGAAATTTGGGTTTTATGCTGACATAGTTCTTCTAAATAAAAGCTCACCACGGGGCTTCCCTGGTGGCGCAGTGGTTGAGAATCCACCTGCCGATGCAGGGGACACGGGTTCGTGCCCTGGTCCAGGAAGATCCCACATGTCCCAGAGTGGCTAGGCCCGTGAGCCATGGCCGCTGAGCCTGTGCGTCCGGAGCCTGTGGCCCGCAACGGGAGAGGCCACGGCAGTGAGGGGCCCATGTACCGCAAAAAAAAAAAAAGAAAAAGAAAAAAAAAGCTCACCACAAACCCTGCCCCTGGCATGTCTTCATCCTAAGGCCGGCATAAAGCATACTCCAATGACACCTTCAATTAAATGTTCAGATTCTTCACTGAGCTGTGAATGTTCTACAGTCTATCAGTGCCTTTCTTAAAATCTGATGCAAGGAACTAAACATAAGACACTTGAATATCCCTGGCCAGTGTAAAGGAGATGGAAAATATTACTTCCTTCAGTCTAGATACAGTACTATACTGCATACACTGTAATACACTACACCACACTATATACTACACGGTGCATCATTTCTGTTGATTTGGCATTTTTAGAATATTTGTCACACAGTAGGTTAATTTTGCTTTCTGTTCTTGACTCTGTATGTTAATATATTCTGGAGGGACGGAACAAAGACTTACTCATCTTTATATCACCTATAATGCTGAGCATACAGACAACATTAAATAACAAACCATTTAAAAAAAAGACATATATAAAATAGATAATCAACAAGGACCTACTGTATAGCACACGGAACTCTACTCAATATTCTATAATAACCTATATGGGAAAAGAATCTGAAAAAGAATGGATATATGCATAACTGAATCATTTCGCTGTATACCTGAAACTAATCCAGCATTATAAATCAACTATACTCCAATATAAAATAAAAATTAAATTTAAAAAAATTTAAAATAAAAATAATCAGGAAAAAAAACAAAGACAGCAATTAAGAGGGTACAAGCCCTGAAACGTATGGACACCAAGGTGGGAAAGTGGCAGGGGGCGGGTGGTGGTGGTGGGATGAATTGGGAGATAGGGATTGACATATATACACTAATATGTATAAAATGGATAACTAATAAGAACCTGCTGTATAAAAAAAATAAATATTTTTTTAAAAACAGAGGGTACAAGTCCTGTTAAATTCTATTTTGTGGGTTTTGACCCAGTGATTTACCCTATCGTGAAAATTTCTCATCCTGATTTTATCCTCCCTCTAGATGTATGTCATATACAGAACTGGAAATCAGTCCTTTGTTGATGTTATTCAAGTTACTGACCAATTATTCAGCAAAAGAAAGCCTGTGATAGCTTACTAATGATAATAAAAATAGTTAAGAGTTGCAGAGCACTTAGTATCTACCAGACAGGTACTCTCCTGAATGATTTTATATCTATCACCTCATTTAATCCTCAGTATAATCGTAGCAGATGGATACTATAACCATCGCCATTTCACAAGTGAGGAAACTGAAGCACAGTGTAACTTGCTCAAGGTCACAAAGCTTCTTAGTGGTACAGTTAGGATTCAAACCTAGGCAGTATGTCTCAAGAGCCCTTGTTACTAAAGAGCTATTCTATCTACGGAGCTCACTGTCACAGCAAATCAGTACGGTATCAATTCTCCTGCCAACTCTGTCATAAAGATGACATTACACCTTCTTATCTCCTGATACCCCAGAGCCTGGGTCACTGTTTTATGCAAACAGAAATAAAGCCTTTCCCAAAGAAGTAGGTCCCACAGTAAAAGAATGCTATCTTGAATCATATGAGACACTCACAACCAGTCACAAATATGCCTTGCTGTTGAACAAGCTGTTAATTTAGGTCAACGGTTCAATAAACAGCTCACTGCAGATACAAACATACAGAAAATTTCAAGGCAAATCTATATGGTAGGTCAATGAGTGTCTAATTTACACTTGGTATCATGTGTACTGTTACTTATTTTTTTTAAGTTATAGGAACTACACATTCGATTTAGAAGACAAATAACCAATTATAAGACTGTTGAGTAACCATGAAATCACTGGGTAGATGGTTCCCACTACCACTGTGGCTTCTTCTGTGCATTCTTCCCCATAACTGTTTTCCCAGAAGTAATCTGATATTTTCTTTCCTTCCGGCCTCCATACACTATGTCTTTTCTGCCTGAAACATCCTATTTGTCTGCTCCTTTAAATGTCAGCTAAGTTACCACCACCCCTGCAAAATTTCTGACAGTACAAATCTCGGTTCAATGCATGATCTGCCGGCAAAGCACTCTTGATCTCCCACAGCATATATGTTTTTCTTTACTCATTGCAATGATGAAGCATTCTCTGTGTATCTATTTTGTTCCCATGAGTATAAGAACAGTGTCTTTTTTCTTTGTATACTAGTTAGTTTGAACAGCTCAATAATAAAAACTCAATTATTATGTCACATCCGTGAATGAATATTTATCTGTAAGTAAATCCCATATCAATTCACAATCTCGTTGTACAGAATACACGTTCACATAGTATTTTACCAATGGCCGATACTATTAGCATCTACCTGGAACGAAGGACATTTTAGGGTATAGGTCTCCTTATATTTCCTGCAGAAACGTCTGCCCAGATTAACCCACAAGTTTAAATTTAAAACTCATCTAGCTGGTATGACAAAACAGTGGGATGTATGTAGATAAAGAACAATATTATACAGTTCATATTAATTTGGAAATCATCTGGCCAATATCATTTCTTTTAAAGCTGAGAAATCTAGAGTGCAGGGAAGTTTAGCAAATTGTATGATATATAAACAATCAGTGATTTAAAAAAAACTAGGACTAGATCATGGAATTCTGACTCCTTCTATGACAGTGACCTCTCAGTACTATACACAAATACAACGTAGGTATCACAGGAGGTACAATGTCATATTATTTTTGACATGAGTAACCAATCTAATTCTTTCATTATTTTGATATGAGCAACTGAAGGTGTGCTTTTTTTATTCTACAGGATTACTATATAAGACCTGTCCTTCTCAGATATTTGTCTTTCTGGGACTCAATAATTTCTAGCTAAAACAAAATCTAGTTGGTATTGACCATGAAATTGTGAGTTGTAGAGAAAAGGGTTCAGTCCCTGTAGGTTCAAGTAGGCAGAACAGCTTTCACAGGAGGAAGGGAACTGGGTAGGAAAGTCTTCCTTTACTAAGTAACCAATGGGTATGGTAAACCAAGGGATGAATTAGAGAGCAATGCTCTCTTGTAAAAACTTCATCTTCAGGGGCTTCCCTGGTGGCGCAGTGGTTGGGAGTCTGACTGATGATGCGGGGGACGCGGGTTTGTGCCCAGGTCAGGGAGGATCCCGTGTGCTGTGGAGCGGCTGGGCCCGTGAGCTGTGGCCGCTGGGCTTGCGTATCCGGGGCCTGTGCTCCGCAGCGGGAGAGGCTGCGGCGGTGAGAGGCCTGCGTACCAGAAAAAAAAAAAAAAGCTTCGCCTTCAGACAATGATTATTAAAGAAGATGAAAAAAATTTTAAATGCAACATGAGTAAAACTTTCTTTTAAAGGAGGATTTGGAAGTGAGCACATATTGCTTTAAAATAAAAATGCTTCCAGTAATTCACACAGCTGCACTCTAAATCTTTTCAGTTCAGATTCTTTGAAATGTCTTAATTCTAATAGATAGAAGCTCCCAGAGGGCAGATAATATGCTTACTTAAACTAAACCCCATAGCACCTAAGCACAGTAATATATGGATGAGCAATCAATGTTTTATAACACAATGATACTTGCATTCTTCCAGTGAATTCCCTTTTTTCAATTAATCAATTAATTAATTTATTTTTTGGTTGCATTGGGTCTTCGTTGCTGTACAGGCTTTTCTCTAGTTGCAATGAGCAGGGGCTACTCTTTGTTGCAATGCATGGGTTTCACACTGCGGTGGCTTCATTTGTTGCGGAGCATGGGGTCTAGGTGTGCGGGCTTCAGTAGTTGTGACACACAGGCTCAGTAGTTGTGGCTCACGAGCTCTAGAGCACAGGCTCAGTAGTTGTGGCACACAGGCTTAGTAGCTCTGCAGCATGTGGAATCTTCCTGGACCAGGGCTCAAACCCATGTCCCCTGCATTGGCAGGCGGATTCTTAACCACTGTGCCACTAGGGAAGTCCCAGTTAATTCTTAATTGCAAAAAAATTTAAATAATATGCAATCTTTTGATTAATGAGTATAACATAGGAGTTAAATGTAAATAGCCATAAAAATAACTTCAGTTTGGATTTAATACTGCATTTTTGTCCTTAGCATTATATCTTCAAAGTAGTATTAACTACTTAATAAAACATTTTTCTAAGTTAGGAAGTGACCAAGAAAATGTTGTGTACTTAAAGGCAGAGGGAGTACAAATAAGATGGATACAGAGGGAAACAGGGTATGGGTTACACTCGTGCTACATTAACTGCTCCACTGGAGCAAACTAATTAATTTTTCTTCATGCAATGTAATCAGCAAGCTTAATCTCAGGAAAAGAAGAATGCAATTGTTACTGCAAATATTAAACATCATACTACCTATCATTTAATTGCAGTAACTAAAGAAACTCCAAAAGTTTATTAATGTTCTATGCATAATGGCTCTTTTTTGCATTGAATATATTTTTTAAGCAGTACTAACTACATAAACTAAATCTTAGTAATGTTTTCATATTAAGGAACTTATTAAAATCCATTTGTTCCACAAAAGGAATAATTATCTCACTATACCAGCTAGACAAGAAATTCAATTCGAACAGAAAGAAAAGTTTTAAAATATTTCATAAACAGTAAGCTAGACTTCTCAGAGTCGACATAAAGCTGAAAACATTGTATTTCAGCAGCTTCAATGCCTGTTTTCTTATTAAATCATAAATTTCATTACTTTATATTTTCTTCTACAATAACAAAGTACAGAAAGCTAACTGTGAATGTCTAGGAGGTCAGAAGGAGAAAAATGTACAGCCAATTATGATTTTTATGACAGTGAAGTCATTAAAAACCAGAAGCATGCAAAACTTATAAACCAACAAAAATCTTCAACTATTCAAATAACACTCTGGGCAAGTTGATGTGATTCCAATATCATATGTTTTATCCATTTAGTTTTAAAAAGTCGTCAGGAGAAGAGTGCCCGGCCGGGGGATGGTGGGGAGCCAGTCGGAAACATTTCCCTTTAGACAATTAAAATGGAGAAATTTAATAATCCATAAGAGGGAGCTTCAAGATGGTGGAAGAGTAAGATGCGGAGATCACCTTCCTCCCCACAAATACATCAGAAATACATCTACATGTGGAACAAGTCCTACAGAACACCTACTGAACGCTGGCAGAAGACCTCAGACCTCCCAAAAGGCAAGAAACTCCCCCACGTACCTGGGTAGGACAAAAGAAAAAAGAAAAAACAGAGACAAAAGAATAGGGGCGGGACCTGCACCAGTGGGAGGGAGCTGTGAAGGAGGAAAGGTTTCCACACACCAGGAAACCCCTTGGCGGGCAAAGACTGCGGGCGGCAGAGGGGGGAAGCTTCGGAGCCAAGGAGGAGAACGCAGCCACAGGGGTGCGGAGGGCAAAGCAGAGAGATTCCCGCACAGAGAACCGGTGCCAACCAGCACTGACCTGCCCGAGAGGCTCGTGTGCTGCCCCGCCGGGGCAGGCGGGGGCTGGGAGCTGAGGCTCGGGCTTCGGAGGTCGGATCCCAGGGAGAGGACTGGGGTTGGCTGCATGAACACAGCCTGAAGGGGGCTAGTGCACCACAGCCAGCCAGGAGGGAGTCCGGGAAAAGGTCTGGACCTACCGAAGAGGCAACAGACATTTTCTTGCCTCTGTTTCCTGGTACGCGAGGAGAGGGGATTAAGAGTGCTGCTTAAAGGAGCTCCAGAGATGGGCACGAGCCACGGCTAACAGCGCGGACCCCAGACACGGGCATGAGACGCTAAGGCTGCTGCTGCCGCCACCAAGAAGCCTATGTGCAAACACAGGTCACTATCCACACCTCCCCTCCCAGGAGCCTGTGCAGCATGCCACTGCCAGGGTCCCATGATCCAGGGATAACTGCCCCAGGAGAACGCATGGCGCGCCTCAGGCTGGTGCAACGTCACACTGGCCTCTGCCGCCGCAGGCTCGCCCCGTATCCACACCCCTCTCTCCCCCTGTCCTGAGTGAGCCAGATCCCCCAAATCAGATGCTCCTTTAACACCTTCCTGTCTGAAAGAAGAAGAAACGCCCTCAGGCGACCTACACGCAGAGGCGGGACCAAATCCAAAGCTGAAACCCGGGGGCTGTGCAAACAAAGAAGAGAAAGGGAAATCTCTCCCAGCAGCCTCAGGAACAACAGATTAAATCTCCACAATCAACTTGATATATCCTACATCTGTGGAATACCTGAATAGACAACCGAATCATCCCAAATTGAGGAGGTGGATTTCGGGAGCAAAGATATATATTTTTTTCCCTTCTTCTCTTTTTATGAGTGTGTATGTGTATGCTTCTGTGTGTGATTTGTCTGTATAGCTCTGCTTTTACCATTTATCCTAGGGTTCTCTCCATTTTGTTTGTTTGTTTTAGTATACTTTTTAGCATTTGTTATCATTGGTTGATTTGATTTTTGGTTTGGTTGCTCTCTCTTTCTTTCCTTTTCTTATTACTTAAAAAATATTTTAATAATTCTTTTTTATTTTAATTATTTTATTTCATTTTATTTTATTTTATCTTCCTCTTTCTTCCTTTCTTTCTTTTTCTCACTTTTATTCTGAGCCGTGTGGATGACAGGCTCTTCGTGCTCCAGCCAGGTGTCAGGGCTGTGCCTCTGAGGTGGGAGAGACAAATTCAGGTCATTCGTCCACAAGAGACCTCCCAGCTCCATGTAATTATCAAACGGCGAAAATCTCCCAGAGATCACCAACTCAATGCCAAGCCCAGCTCCACTCAACGACCAGCAAGCTACAGAGCTGGACACCCTATGCCAAACAATTAGCAAGAGAGGAACACAACCCCATCGATTAGCAGAGAGGCTGCCTAAAATCATAATAAAGCCGCAGACACCCCAAAACAAACCACCATGTGGACCTGGCCACCAGAAAGACAAGATCCAGCCTCATCCACCAGAACACGGGCACTAGTCCCCTCCACCAGGAAGCCAACACAATCCACTGAACCAACCTTAGCTACTGGGGAAAGAAGCCAAAAACAACGGGAACTACGAACGTGCAGCCTGCGAAAAGGAGACCCCAAACACAGTAAGTTAAGCAAAATGAGAAGACAGAAAAACGCACAGCACATGAAGGAGCAAGGCAAAAACCCACCAGATCTAACAAATGAATTGGAAATAGGCAGTCTACCTGAAAAATAATTCAGAATAATGATAGTAAAGATGATCCAAAAACCTGGAAATAGAAGAGTGAAAATACAAGAAACGTTTAACGAGGACCTAGAAGAACTAAAGAGCAAACAAAAAATGATAAACAACAAAATAAATGAAATTAAAAATTCTCTAGAAGGGATCAATAGCAGAATAACTGAGGCAGAAGAACGGATAAGTGACCTGGAAGATAAAACAGGGCAAATAACTACTGCAGAGCAGAATAAAGAAAAAAGAATGAAAAGAATTGAGGACAGTCTCAGAGACCTCTGGGACAACATTAAACACACCAACATTCGAATTATAGGGGTCCCAGAAGAAGAAAAGAAAAAGAAAGGGACTGAGAAAATATTTGAAGCGATTAGAGCTGAAAACTTCCCTAATATGAGAAAGGAAATAGTTAATCAAGTCCAGGAAGCACAGAGTCCCATACAGGATAAATCCAAGGAAAAACATGCCACGACATGTATTAAGCAAACTATCAAAAATTAAATACAAAGAAAAAATATTAAAAGCAGTAAGGGAAAAACAACAAATAACACACAAGGGAATCCCCATAAGGTTAAGAGCTGATCTTTCAGCAGAAACTCTGCAAGCCAGAAAGGAGTGGCAGGACATATTTAAAGTGATGAAGGAGTAAAAGCTACAACCAAGATTACTCTACCAGCAAGGATCTCATTCAGATTTGACGGAGAAATTAAAACCATTAAAGATAAGCAAAAGCTAAGAGAATTCAGCACCACCAAACCAGCTTTACAACAAATGCTAAAGAACTTCTCTAGGCAGCAGACACAAGAGAAGGAAAACACCTACAATAACAAGCCCAAAACAAGTAAGAAAATGGTAAAAGGAACATACATATCGATAATTACCTTGAATGTAAATGGATTAAATTCTCCAACCAAAAGACAAAGACTGGCTGAATGGATACAAAAACAAGACTCATATATGTGCTGTCTACAAGAGACCCACTTCAGACCTAGGGACATATAGAGACTGAAAGTGAGGGGATGGAAAAAGATATCCCATGCAAATGGAAATCTAAAAAAAGCTGGAGTAGCAATTCTCATATCAGACAAAATAGACTTTAAAACAAAGACTATTAAAACAGACAAAGAAGGACACTACCATCATCAAGGACACTACATGATGACCAAGGGATCCAAGAAGATATAACAATTGTAAATATTTATGCACCCAACATAGGAGCACCTCAATACATAAGGCAAATACTAACAGCCATAAAAGGAGAAAGTGACAGTAACACAATCATAGTAGGGGACTTTAACACCCCATTTTCACCAATGGACAGATCATCCAAAGTGAAAATAAATAAGGAAACACAAGCTTTAAAAGATACATTAAACAAGATGGACTTGATATTTATAGGACATTCCATCCAAAAACAACAGAATACACATTCTTCTCAAGTGCTCATGGAACATTCTTCAGGATAGATCATATCTTGGGTCACAAATCAAGCCCTGGTAAATTTAAGAAAACTGAAATTGTATCAACTATCTTTTCCGACCACAACGCTATGAAACTAGATATCAATTGCAGGAAAAGATATGTAAAAAATACAAACATATGGAGGCTAAACAATACAGTCTTTAATAACAAAGAGATCACTGAAGAAATCAAAGAGGAAATAAAAAAATACCTAGAAACAAATGACAATGAAAACACGACGACCCAAAACCTATGGGATGCAGCAAAAGCAGTTCTAAAAGGGAAGTTTACAGCAATACAATCCTACCTTAAGAAAGAAGAAACATATCAAATAAATAACCTAACCCTACACCTAAAGCAATTAGAGAAAGAAGAAGAGAAAACCCCCAAAGTTAGGAGAGGGAAAGACATCATAAAGATCAGATCAGAAATAAATGAAAAAGAAACGAAGGAAACAATAGCAAAGATCAATAAAACTAAAAGCTGGTTCTTTGAGAAGATACACAAAATTGACAAACCATTAGCCAGACTCATTAAGGAAAAAAGGGAGAAGACTCAAATCAATGGATTAGAAATGAAAAAGGAGAAGAACTGACACTGCAGAAATACAAAGGTTCACAAGAGAATACTACAAGCAACTCTATGCCAATAAAATAGGCAACCTGGAAGAAACAGGCAAATTCTTAGAAATGCACAACCTTCCAAGACTGAACCAGGAAGAATAGAAAATATGAACAGACAAATCACAAGCACTGAAATTGAAACTCTGATTAAAAATCTTCCAAAAAAGAAAGGCCCAGGACCAGATGGCTTCACAGGTGAATTCTATCAAACATTTAGAGAAGAGCTAACACCTACCCTTCTCAAATTCCTCCAAAATATATCAGAGGGAGGAACACTCCCAAACTCATTCTACGAGGCCAACATCACCCTGATACCAAAATCAGATAAAGACGTCACAAAGAAAGAAAACTACAAGCCAATATCACTGATGAACATAGATGCAAACATCGTCAACAAAATACTAGCAAACAGAATCCAACAGCACATTAAAAGGATCATACACCATGATCAAGTGGGGTTTATCCCAGGAATGCAAGGATTCTTCAATATACACAAATCAATCAATGTGATACACCATTTTTCACAGAACCAGAACAAAATATTTCACAATTTCTATGGAAACAGAAAAGACCCTGAATAGCCAAAACAATCTTGAGAAAGAAAAATGGAGCTGGAGGAATCAGGCTCCCTGACTTCAGACTATACTACAAAGCTACAGTAATCACGACACTATGGTATTGACACAAAAACAGAAATATAGATCAATGCAACAGGATAGAAAGCCCAGAGATAAACACACACACATATGGTCACCTTATCTTTGATAAAGGAGGCAAGAATATACAGCGGAGAGAAGACAGCCTCTTCAATAAGTGGTGCTGGGAAAACTGGACAGGTACATATAAAATAATGAAATTAGAACACTCCGTAACACCATACAGAAAAATAAACTCAAAATTGATTAAAGACATAAATGTAAGGCCAGATACTATCAAACTCGTAGAGGAAAACATAGGCAGAACACTCTATGACATAAATCACAGCAAGATCCTTTTTGACCCACCTCCTAGAGAAATGGAAATAAAAACAAAAATAAACAAATGGGACCTAATGAAACTTAAAAGCTTTTACACAGCAAAGGAAACCATAAACAAGACCAAAAGACAACCCTCAGCATGGGAGAAAATATTTGTAAAGAAAGCAACCGACAAATGATTAATCTCCAAAATATACAAGCAGCTCATGCAGCTCAATATTAAGAAAACAAACAATCCAATCCAAAAATGGGCAGAAGACCTAGACAGACACTTCTTCCAAAGAAGATATACAGATTGCCAACAAACACATGAAAGAATGCTCAACATCATTAATCATTAGAGAAATGCAAATCAAAACTACAATGAGATATCATCTCACACCAGTCAGAATGGCCATCATCAAAAAATCTAGAAACAATAAATGCTGGAGAGGGTGTGGAGAAAAGGGAACACTCTTGCACTGCTGGTGGGAATGTGAATTGGTGTACAGCCGATATGGAGAACAGTATGGAGGTTCCTTAGAAAACTAAAAATGGAACTACCATACAACCCAGCAGTGCCACTACTGGGCATATACCCTGAGAAATCCACAATTCAAAAAGAGTCCTGTACCAAAATGTTCACTGCAGCTTTATTTACAATAGCCAGGACATGGAAGCAACTTAAGTGTCTATCAACAGATGAATGGGTAAAGAAGATGTGGCACATATATACAATGGAATATTACTCAGCCATAAAAAGAAACAAAATTGAGTTATTTGTAGTGAGGTGGATGGACCTAGAGGCAGTCATACAGAGTGAAGTAAGTCTGAAAGAGAAAAACAAATAGCGTATGCTAACACATGTATATGGAATCTAAAAAAAAAAAAAAAATGGTCATGAAGAACCTAGGGACAAGATGGGAATAAAGATGCAGACCTACTAGAGAATGGACTTGAGGATATGGGGGGGGAAGGGTAAGCTGTGACAAAGTGAGAAAGTGGCATGGACATATATACACTACCAAACATAAAACAGATAGCTAGTAGGAAGCAGCCACATAGCACAGTGAGATCAGCTCGGTGCTTTGTGACTGCCTGGAGGGGTGTGATAGGGAGGGTGGGAGGGAGGGAGACACAAGAGGGAAGAGATATGGCAACATATGTATATGTATGAATGATTCACTTTGTTATAAAGCAGAAACTAACACACCATTGTAAAGCAATTATACTCCAATAAAGATGTTTAAAAGAAAATAAAATGATATCATGGAGATAAGCATTAAAAAAAAAGTCATCAGGAAAAATATATGTAATAGTAATCCCCTTGTGGATTAAGTTGGGAAATAAATGAATAAATCCATTGAGCTATAGATGAATAGATGTTCAAGGACAATAACTAACTGAGCATTTAATCTTCTGGATAACTGAAGAAAGCCTTGACAGAAAGTACTCTATGGCACCTATAAAAAGGCAACGGCTGTGCCTACAGATACAATCAAGCATGTATCAGAACATGTATTGTTCCCTGCACCATCTACATTTCTCCAACTTTATAATTATGATTAAGCAACCCAAAGACAGCATGGGAGAGAATCTCATGGAAAGCACCTACCCTATGTCTCTACACAGATGTTAACTGAGTTTGAAATCAGGCAATTAATTCTTGGTTACATGGGGCCGTCTTTAGGACCAAACCAGTTATTATTAACAGGAAACTCACTATAATTCACAATTTGTTTTTTGCTTTTGTTGAGGTATAACTTTTGTACAATATTATATTAAGTTACAGGTGTACAATATAGTGATACACAACTTTTAAAGGTTATGCTCTATTCATAGTTATAAAATATTGGCTATATTCCCTGTGTTATACAATATAGCTTATTTTAAAATAAGCTTGTAGCTTTTTTAATACACAGTAGTTTGTATTTCTTAATCCCCTCCCCTCTCACCAGTGGCAACCACTAGTTTGTTCTCTATATGTGAGAGGTAAACCACATTCTTAACAAGTCATATGATTCAGGAAAGGAAGGAGAAAACACTGAAACATACACATTCCACACCTTTTTAGCCCAGCTTTCAAGGCCTACTTTCTTATCTTCTGCCTTTTGATTCTTTTTTTATGTTTATTTTGAGTAGCAGATGGTTTGTACCTTGCACCACCTCCCCTCAATCCATCTCTAATTCAGCTACACCTCCTGTTTTCTGCTTCAGGGCCAGGAAGCCAGAAGTTTAATGCCCAGGAAATGACTCTCAGCTGATAGGATGAGGAGGGAGAAAGAGGAACTGCCCTTCAGAGGCACAGTTTTGAAGGGAATTCTACAAGGTTCCTCAGGGGGTCCCAGGTAGGGCTGAGGTCCAGTTAATGGTAATCAGCTTAAAAATGTTCTCTTTATTCACTTTTCCTCCTTCCTTGTCTCGTTAGCAGCTAGCTCATATTCCTGAGTTTGCCTTCAAATAAATTTCCAGCAATCGACGCCTTGCATCAGGCTTTGTTTTTGAGGAATCCCAAACAGAGACTCTCAGCAACCTCTATAACCTACACTGTGAGCTTTTACAGGGCAGTGGCTGTAAATCTTTAGCTTTAGGGGCTAGTGCAGTGTCTGATGCAAAAATGAGGTATGTAGGTCCTATAATTATACCTATATAAGTGATATAAGTTGGGTAGGTCCTCTAATTATATTGCTGATGCAGAAGAGGAAAGTAGTGTGCAGAAAAGGTGAGGTGACATGGCTTCCCCATGCTCCAGACAGGAGAGGGAGCATTTAAACTCAGGTCTTCCTGCTCCTTGTAGGTTACTACATACCATTCCCTTCAGGTTCCATTCTACTCTCTAAAGGCTCGTCTTCGATGGCCTTTGAGGATTCATCTTTCTCCCACTCTTCCAAAAGAATAGAGAAGTTATGTTATATCCTGTACTCTTGACAAAATAAATTCTCACATAGTGGCACCTGACTCATTATTATACAATGGCCCAGCACCTTGACTTCCTGTAATTATATAACAAGCTGCTTAAAGGTCAGTGACATAAAGATTGGGATCTCAAACTTGGGAATCAGACAAACTCCCCATTTACTATTCCGCATCCTGGCCTCAGACAGGTATTCCGATGATTACAAGAGATAATAAGTAAAAATCTCAGCACAGTGCCTGAAACAAGTATGGTCTCAATAAAGGGTGGCTCTTATTTTCAGCGGGAGCAAAACTGTATCTCCCAGTTTATCAAGTCCAAAGCAATGGGCTCAAACAGGTGTCTATAAATAAAAGACATAAAGAAAAGCTGAAAAAAATTGCCCTCTTTTACTCAATCTGTGTTTTGCCTCTGCCCATCTCTGTTCCCTACTTCTAAATATGCCCTCACCTTGTTCTGCAGACAGGAATGCTCTCCATCTCCCTTTTTATCTCATCGTATTCTAAACATCTTTAAGTTTCAGCAGCTCAACACCTACCTGTGGATTAGTGTCCTATTTTCCATTGCAGCCTTGCTGATTTCTCTCACAGATTTCAACAGCACTCATACAGGATAAAATGAAATTTACTATTTCATATACAGCTTTCTTTCAGACCAATTGCTCCATCTTGGTTAGTCCTGACTCCCAAGTTACACTGAGATGCTTGAAGACAAAGATCATTTCTAATTTTTTTCTGGGTTCCCCTGGCACAATACTAAACAGGCATTGAATACTTAATCTTTTGTACAGAATGTGAAGCTAAGAAAAAAAGAACTTAAGAAGATTCGTTGTTCTCTTTCTCATTCCCCCACAGGTTCCATACGTTTTTTACATTCAGTGTTTATTCTGATTTCATGTAGCACTTCCCCCTTTTCCTCCTCTCTTAATCCTTACACTGGCAACCAGTGCAGGACATACCTGGCAGCATGGGCGAAACGAGTTAGTTACTGCAGAACTGCTGGTTCTGTTCGTGCCTTACATTAATTACTTTACAACAAGCAGGCTACCATCTGCATTAGTGGAATTCAACTGAACAGACGCATCATTACACAAACCGATTCTTTAGAAATTTATTTATTTTTTATCCATTTGTAGGTTACATAGCTAATGCTACTTGGGAAATTCAGATTTATAAAGTTTCAAATGCCTTTTCCAAAGTTTCAGAGAGCCACAACTGCAGAAAATATAAGCTTGAGCTTTGATGAGTTTCAGGCTGATTACTGAATCTTATGCTTAAGTCAGATGCCTGGGTATTTGCAATAAAAAAGACTCAGGTAGGCCAATGTGACATATTTCTTAAGTATTCTAATAGTTTGCCACTCAGAAAGCAGTCCATGGGAAGCTATAGATTGGCAAATAAGAAATAGACTATGAAAAAAATTCTGAAATAGGAAAATATATGTAAAGAAGCTGAGTAACACTGAATTTTAAAAAGGTATATTTGTATTTTCTGTTTGTACCATATTTTTTTACTCTACTGATATTCTTCCTAATTCTTACAAAAATCCCTCAAGGTAACTATTCCCATCCCCTTCATATATTTATATGTGAAGATATAAATACCTAGATATTAGATAACTTACCTAAGATCAATTAGGTAATAAGTAAAAGAAACATTACTGTAACCCAGGATTTCTTGCTCCTAAAAATACCTTCTATTAAAAAGAAGGGACATGCTCTACTTAGTAATGAATGAAATGAAATGAATATACCATATAGTGCTTAACAGGATTAACTGTCAGATTTGTTAATATCACACTATCCTCAGGAAAAATCTGAGATGCAGAAAGCCTTCTCTCCCCGTCTTCACCTCTGAGTGCAAACATTTTCCCTACTGAGTTGCCACAGACAGTAAATATCCCATGACTGCAAGTTGTAGGAAAGATAGAAGACAGATGGAAAGGTCCAGATTTTAAAGGAACTGGGTATCTGTCCCATTATCCTACACATTCCTTGAGATGAGTCAGTCTATTTGGTTCCCCAGTACCAATCAGAGGCTTCACACATAGTAAATACTCAATAAATACTTGGTGAATGATTTGGTGAAAATAACTTATAAATTATGGTTAGAAGAATAAGGAACAGAGTAGTATGCTGGCAAATATATTCAAGATTATTTGCAAGGGATGGGAACTGGATATTTCATTTACTGATGTAGGGAACAGGAATCATTACAATCATTTTGGAAAATAATTTGGCAGAATCTACTGTACTTTTAAATGCATACTTTTGATCTAGATATTCTCAGTTCCTAGCACGATACCTCATACATAAATGCAACTTGATATTACTGTTTTTGGACCTCCCCAAATTTGATTATTGGCTATACTTTGAATATACCTTGTTTTTGTTTCTTCCCTTACTGGTGCTTTGCTCTGCTATTTTACCTGGAATGCCATTCTTCCCTATTTCTGCCCACAAAGCCCTTCTCTAAAATGTAGTGCAAATGTCATGCTCTCTAGGCATTATTTCTGTCACCCAACTGATTGCAATGTCTTTTTCTTTTAACTCTTTCTTTGGACTACACTTATGGCATCAATTTATATCAGGGTTATTTGCAAGTCTCGTTTCTCCCTGTGACTTTCACAATGTTGCCTTCATTTTTTGCAGGTCTGTTCAGTTCCCTCTCTTACCATAAATCTACTTGGTCTCTTTGGAGACTTCTTGAGGAAACACAGCTGCTGAATGGCAGACTCTGGGCTAAAACCCTAGTGTGTGTGTGTGTGTGTGTGTGTGTGTGTGTGTGTGTGTGTGTGTGTGTGTGTGTGTGTGTGTGTGTGTGTGTGTGTGTGTGTGTGTGTGTGTGTGTGTGTGTGTGTGTGTGTGTGTGTGTGTGTGTGTGTGTGTGTGTATAAAATTTTCTCATCCAGGAATATATCCATTACACTCTTCATAGAAGTTTGAAGAAAAGAGAGACACTCAGAAGTCTCAGAATTGTAGACTTCTAGAATAGAAATAAATTCTACAATCATCTAGTCTGAGGACTTTTAATCTTTACTATTGTCACGGATTCCTTTGAGAAACTGACAGATTCACTTCTCAGAAAAATGCCCAAGGTCATTTACACACAATGTTTAAATGTGGCTGGTTCACCCAGCAGAGTGAAGCGTAGATACATTTCAATTTGGGATCACAAAGTCTGATTCCATATATGAATGGAGTGACAAGGTCTGGAAGTGGAGTTACATAAATTGTGTGAATCATGAGGACGGCTACAAACTGGAGAATGTGTGCCCTCTTACTATTCAGCACTAGCAGGATGACACCACTGCAGAATGTGGCCACAGGGAAGCCCAATCTACTGAGAAAGGACACAAATCCAGATCTGTAATGAAGTGTGGGCCATATGAAACATATCTCTGGGCTCTTTCCAGACTTCACATCAAAAGTTTGTAATGTGTTATACTACCTGCTCACATGCCCAATCTGGTTAGCTGTCCTGTAAGAGTTTGTCATTGGCTTAACCAGGCAGGAGGAATGAGACTCTCACCATCAATCTATCATCATGTACTGACAAATAAAATACTTATGTATCTCTACAATTACTCTTCATTGATTTTTCAGTTCCACAAATATTTATAGCTGACCATGTGCCAGGCACTGTCCGAGTTACTGGCTATACACTAGCGAACCAGATAGACAAAGTTCCTGATGAAGTTCTACTGGGAGAAGAAGAAAACAACAAAAAAATTAAACAACAGGATAATTTCAGAAAATACTGATGACTGTGAAGAAAACAAGAAAAGTGAATGGGATTAGAAAATGATTGAGAGGAATAGTCAGGAGAACTGCTTTAGTTAGAGTAATCTGGGAAGGATTCATCTGAAGAAGAGACCTTGCAGCAGAGACTGAATGGCAGGAAGGAATCAGCGATATAAAGAGAGAGAGGAAGAATGTTCCAGCAAAAAAGAATAATAAGTGAAGAGGACTGACGCAGGAACAAGCAACACTGGTAATGTAGTAAAGGAGGGGGACTGGCATGAGTGAGGTCAAAAAGTAGGCAGGGACCAGATCACACAGGGCTGTGTTCAATGTTTGGACTTTTTCCTAACTAAAAAGAAGAGTCTTCAGAAGGTGGTAAGTAGGGAAGACATGACCCAATTAATGTGGTAAAAAGATCGCTTTATATAATGTGGAGAAATCAGAGATGGGTTAGGCAGCCACTGCAATATTAGGAGACTATGGAATATAATGGAATGTCAGCAGTGCTCCCTTTGAATAAAAGCAGCTTTTATTTTTCCACTAAAATGTAACACCATTGACTTCAGTAAAACTGTCTCTCTCGACCTTATTTCTCTTGTGTTAATGGGGTCATTTATATGATATGCCAGGAGAGCTACCTCTGTATACAATGAACAGCTTTCATTTTTCAATTAAAATGTAGCATAATTGACTTGAACCAGAAATGACCTCTTGATATTATTTCCCTTGTATTAATAGGACCATTTATATAATGATCATGCAAATTAATCTTATTCATTCAAAAAATTGTTTATTTTAAATAAAAACAATGCAATAATAATTTTTATATTTTTGAAATCTTCACTTTAAGATTTAACTTATTAAATATGATCTTAATATCTTGAACATAAAATCCATAGGATTATGACACTGATTTAAAGGGATGCAAAAATATTTACAATTATGTTTTAATTTGAAGCAGTGATTAAATGCAATTTGCCTGTGACCTTGCAGGCCAAAATAATATATCACAATAAACTGCAGAGAGTTGCAGAGATGAAAATAATGTTTGGCTGCTTCAGTGGATACATATGTGAGGATGAATTTTGGCAGCTGTCAGCCTATGATAAATTACTATTAGACTAATACTTGTCAGTACAGTAATAACTGATCATGCTCTAAAAAGCACTAAGGGAGAAAGGTGATGAACAACCTACAAAGTAAAAAAGATTCACAATCACAATAATGACTGTAGTTCAAAGCACAGTAATTATCTACCAACCACCTTATTGTCAAATCTATATTTCAAGTGACTACCTTGATGTCTCTCAGAATCAATTTTTACCTCAAATTCTAATTAACAACACAGAAGACAAGCAATAGTGATAAAAAACATGTCTCTATTGAGTATCCCTAAATCTTTATTGGAAGAAGAATCTAGGCAGCTATACATTCCCACTTTTTCCATAACATTGGAAATCCTCTCCAACACCCTCCCCCCAACTTTCACTTTTACTAAAGCAAGGCAAAATACTGTTATGTGGCATAAGGAAAATAACGGCTGTTGCTGAAATTTTTTAAAAATGACCCAAAGTTCAAAAGACTCCGAACAGTATTGAATACTGCCTATACACAACATCTGTACACTATGTAATTAGAACGTTATCAAATTCATAAACTAATATTTTTAAAATGTTTATCCACTGTTTGTTTGTTACTAGTACATTTTACAGTAAGCAATGAAAAAGCTATATAATGGGGGGGGTAAATTAAGCACTTGCTTTTAACCAAATGGCTAAAAATCTTATAAATATATTAGACGGTAATCTTGGAAATATACACACAATGACAATAAATATAATTGACAAATGAAAACAACTGCATTAATTTACGTTCACATTATAAAACTGCTGTTTCCAACATTCATAACTCCAAACATTTTCTAAAACTTTACATGGAAGCTTCTTGAATTTTTTATTATGGTAAAACACATAAACATAGAATTGACCATTTTAATGAATTTTAAGTGTATAATTCACTGGTATCAAGAACATTCACATTGTTGTGCAACCACATCTCCATCAATCGCCAGAAATTTTAATCTTCCCAAATTGAAACTCTGTACCCATAAAACAATAACTTCCCACTCCCTTCTCCCCCAGCCCCTGGAAACCACTGTTCTACCTTCTGTCTCTGAGTTCAACTGCTCATATAAGTCATATAAGTCTCTGAGTTCAAGTAACTCATATAAGTGGAATCATACAACATTTGTCCTTTTGTGTCTGGCATATTTCACTTAGCATAATGTCTGCAAGGTTCGTCAATGTGTTAGAATTTCACTCCCTTTTAAGTGTGAATAACAGTCCATTGTATGTATATACTGTATTTTGTTTATCTATTCATCCACAGATGACTATTTGAGATGCTTCTACCTTTTGCTAGTGTGAATAATGCTGGTATGAACATGAGTGTACTAATATCTGTTGGAGTTCCTTCTTTTAATTCTTTTGGATATATACCAAATGAAATTGCTGGATCAGATGGTAATTCTATGCTTAATATTTTGATGAATTGCCATGCTTCTTCCACAGAGGCTGCACCATTTTACATTCCCACCAACAATGCATAAATATTCCAATTTTTCCACATCCTCGCCAATACTTACATCTTTTTCCTTTTGTTTTGTTTTTTTAAATAATAGCTAACCTAAAGGTGTGAAGTGGTAGCTCATTTGTATTTTATTTGCATTTCCCTAATGATTAATGATATTGAGCATCTTATCATGGGCTTACTGGCCATCTGTATATCTTCTTTGCAGAAATGTCTCTTCAAAGTCTTTTCTGATTTTTGAATTGGGTTGTTTGTTTTTTTGGTGTTGACTTGTTGGAGTTACTCACATATCCTGGATATAAATCCCTTATCTGATGTAAGATTTACAAAGAGTTTCTCCTATTCTCTGGGTTGTCTTTGTACTCTTTCAGTGTCCTTTCATGCACAGAAGTTTTTCGTTTTGTTTTTTTTAAATTTTGATGTAGTCCTACTGACCCAATTTTTCTTTTGCTTACTATGCTTTTGGTGTCATATCCAAGAAATTTCATTGCTAAATCCAACCTCATGAAGTCTTCTATGTTATGAAGAACATATCCCTCTGTTTTCTTCTAAGAGTTTTATAGCTTTGGCTTTTAAGTTTAGCTTTTAATCCATTTTAAGTTAATATTTGTGTATGTTGTAATGTAAGGTCTAACTTGTTTTGCATGTGGATACCCAGTTTCCCCAACACCATTTGTTGAAGACTATCACATCTCCACGGAATGATCTTGGCAGCCTTGTCGAAAATTATTGACCATATATGCTAGAGTTTACTTCCATGCTCTTTACTGTATTTTGTTTGTTTATATGTCTGTCTTTATGTCAGTGTCACACTGGTTGATCACTATAGCTTTGTAGTAAATTTTGCAATCAGGAAGTGTGATTTCCTCCAATTTTGTTCTTCTTTTTCAAGATTATTTGGGCTATTCTGAGTCCCTTGAGATTTCACAGGAATTTTAGGATGGATTTTTTTTTTTTTTACATTTCTTCAAAAAATGTCATCTGGATTTTCATACAGATTGCACTGAATCTGCAGATCACTTTGAGTAGGATTGACATCTTAACAATATTAAGTCTTCCAATTCATGAACAGAGGATGCCTTCCCATTTACTTATGTCTTCTTTAATTTCTTTCAGCAGTGCTTTATATTTTCAGCATACAAATATTTCACTTGTTTTGTTAATTCCCAAGTACTTTATTCTTTTTAATGATATTTGAAATGGAACTTTTTCTTAATTTCCTTTCTATATCATTCATTGTTAGTGTACAGAAACAAAACTTATTTTTGCATATTGATTTTATACCCTGCAAATTTCCTGAATTTGTTATCTAACAGGGTTTTTTGGTTAAATATTTAGGATTTTCTATATATAAGACTATGTCACCTGTGAAGATTATAGGATTTTTGCATACATTCTTTAAATAATCTTCCTGAAGATTATTTGGAATGCTAGTTAAGAAGGCACATAAAAGTTTGAATTCTCTAAGTCTTTAGTGTTTGCCAACAGCCATTTCTCTGACTCCATTCAAGCTGTCCACTGATGCATTAGTACACATCATTAAACAGAACTACTCCTCATTGTAGCCATAGTAATAGGATTAAATTCACCTGGCTCCCAACCAAAAACAACACCACTAACATTAAAATAAAATATCTTCATCGTGAATTAGTAGTGCCATATTAATGGAAGCTAAAGGCTTCTAGAAGTTTTTTGCCTCATTTGCATATACGTACATAATCACAATTCTCTTCCACAAAAATATAGCCATTTAAAGGAAACCCCAGTGCACAACTTAGAAGAGATGTAGAAAAGTAGTAAAATATCCAACCTGCAGCCAGTTGCCAACACATTTTTCCATGCTACCTCATTTATGTTATATTTTTAGTCTACCTAATTTTATGACTTTAATTCTTCACACACACACACACACACACACACACAGGATGATTCTCCACGTTATGGAGGATCATATTCTGAACTTTGGTTGATCAAAAACTTCAGTTTATTCAGACTCTAAACTCTATTACATGTCATTAAACATATTGACTTTTACTAGGCTCATATTCCCAATTTTGATGTTCATATTCAATTCAGAGTATCAGAGTCTTTCTTATCTCCTATTTTTTTAGAGGCAGCCGGATATAGTACAGCAAAAACAGTCTGCAGAAGCTGGGTTTGACTCCACAGAAACAAAGTATTTAATTACTTGGAGCCCAAGTTTTCTCATCTGGAATATGAAGCTAATGCTATTTTACCAATAAGATTTTTGTGAGGATACAATAAGTACTTTATAGGGTATTTTGCAAATATTAGTCATTATTGTTACAGGAAGATATGCCATTTAAAAACAAATAAATTCAGACACTGACACATATAATGTACACATACATACATATATATATATTATGACATTATATATATGTTATACAATTAGATATATACATATATATGTGTATATGTGTGTGCATGTGTGTACATACATATATATATATATAAATAATTCTCATAGATACACACACAGAACTATGTGTCTAGCAATCTTTCAGAGTATGTTTCATGGTGCTTACAAAATGCCATGTTAAAGAATGAATTATTTTTATACATGCTTAAATATTGACAAAAGACATAGATATACTGTTATTTGAGTATCTAATACATACAAAAATAATTCTATTCTATTTCTAACAATGAACCAATAGCTTCTAAAATATTACATTTTTACATACTACCTAAAGCAATCTACAGATATAATGTGCTACCTACCAAAATACCCATGGCATTTTCCATAGAAATAGAACAAATAATCTTCAAATTTATATGGAACCACAAAAGAACATGAACTGCCAAAGCAATCTTGAGAAAAAAGAACAAAGCTAAAGGCATCACCCTCCCAGACTTTAGACTATACTACAAAGATACAGTAATCAAATTAGCATGGCACTGGCATAAAAGCAGACACATAGATCAATGGAACAGAATAGAGAGCCCAGAAATAAACCCACCCACCTATGGTCAATTATCTATGACAAAGGAGACAAGAATATACAGTGGAGAAGACAGCCTCTTCAATAAGTGGTGCTGGGAATACTGAACAGCTACATGTAAAAAAAAAAAAATGAGGTTAAGAACATTTTCTCAAACCACATACAAAAATAAACTCAAAATGGATTAAAGACCTAAATGTAAGACCTGAAACCATAAAACTCCAAGATGAGAATATAGGCAGAACACTCTTAGCCATAAATCATAGCAATATTTTTTTGGATCTGTCTCCTAAGGCAAAAGAAACAAAAGCAAAAATAAACAAATGGGACCTAATTAACCTTAAAAGCTTCTGCACAGCAACGGAAACCATCAACAAAAGGAAAACACAACCTACTGAATGGGAGAAAATATTTGCAAATGATAGGACTGATAAAGGATTAATATCCAAAGTATATAAAGAGCTCACACACTCAATATCAAAAAAAAAAAACACAATTAAAAAACGGGCAGAAGACGTGAATACATATTTTTCCAAAGAAGATATACAGATGGGCAACAGGCAAATGAAAAGATGTTCAATATTGCTAATCATCAGAGAAAAGCAAATGAAAACCACAATGAGATAACACCTCAGACCAGTCAGAATCTCTACCATCAAAAACTCTACAAAAGGGGACGAGGGGAAGATGGCGGAAGAGTAAGATGCAGAGATCACCTTCCTCCCCACAGATACACCAGAAATAACATCTACAAGTGGAACAACTACAGAACACCTACTGAACACTGGCAGAAGACCTCAGACCGCCCAAAAGGCAAGAAAGTCCCCACGTACCTGGGTAGGGCAAAAGAAAAAAGAATAAACAGAGACAAAAGGATAGGGACTGGACCTGCACCAGTGGGAGGGGGCTGTGAAGGAGGAAAGGTTTCCACACACTAGGAAGCCCCTTCTCGGGCAGACACTGCAGGTGGCAGAGGGGGAAAGCTTCGGAGCCGTGGAGGAGAGCACAGCAACAGGGGTGCGGAGGGCAAAGTAGAGAGATTCCCGCACAGAGGATCGGTGCCGGCTGGCACTCACCAGCCCGAGAGCCATGTCTGCTCACCCGCCAGGATGGGAGGGGCCTGGGAGCTGAGGCTCAGGCTTCGGTCAGATCCCAGGGAGAGGACTGGGGTTGGTGGCATGAACACAGCCTGCAGGGGGTTAGTGCGCCACGGCTAGCCGGGAGGGAGTCCAGGGAAAAGTCTGCACCTGCCGAACAGGCAAGAGACTTTAATTTTCCTCTGTTTCCTGGTGCACAAGGAGAGGGGATTAAGAGCACCGCTTAAAGAGCTCCAGAAACGGGCGCTAGCCGCGGCTAAAAGCACGGACCCCAGAGGCGGGCATGAGACGCTAAGGCTGCTGCTGCTGCCACCAAGAAGCCTGTGTGCGAGCACAGGTCACTTTCCACACCCCCCTTCCGGGGAGCCTGTGCAGCCAGCCACTGCCAGGGTCCCGGTATCCAGGGACAACTTCCCCGGGAGAACGCACGGCGCGCCTCAGGCTGGTGCAATGTCACGCTGGCCTCTGCCGCCGCAGGCTCGCCCCGCACTGCGTGCCCCTCCCCCCCCCAACCTGAATGAGCCAGAGTCCCCGAAGCAGCGGCTCCTTTAACCCCGTCATGTCTGAGCGAAGAACACACGCCCTCCAGTGACCTACAGGAAAAGGCGGGGCCAAATCTAAAGCTAAGCCCTGGGAGCTGTGAGAACAAAGAAGAGAAAGGGAAATCCCTCCCAGCAGCCTCAGAAGCAGCGGATTAAATACCGTATGCTAACACATATATATGGAATTTAAGAAAAAAAAATGTCATGAAGAACCCAGGTGTAAGACACAGACCTACTAGAGAATGGACTTGAGGATACGGGGAGGAGGAAGGGTAAGCTGGGACAAAGTGAGAGAGTGGCACGGACATATATACACTACCAAGCATAAAACTGATAGCTAGTGGGAAGCAGCCGCATAGCACAAGAGATCAGCTCAGTGCTTTGTGACCGCCTGGAGGGGTGGGATAGGGAGTGTGGGTGGTAGGGAGTGAGACGACAGAGAGAAGAGATATGGGAACATATGTATATGTATAACTGATTCACTTTGCTATAAAGCAGAAACTAACACACCACTGTAAAGCAATTGTACTCCAATAAAGATGTAAAAAAAAACACAAGACAAAAAGAGCTCCACAATCAACCTGATGTAGCTGGCATCTGTGGAATACATGAATAGACAACATATCATCCCAAATTGAGGAGGTGGACTTTGAGAGCAAGATTTATGATTTTTTTCCCCTTTTCCCCTTTTTTGAGTGTGTATGTGTATGCTTCTGTGTGAGATTTTGTCTGTATAGTTTTGCTTCCACCATTTGTCCTAGGGTTCTATTTGTCCGTTTTTTCTCTTTCTTTTAAAAACAAAATTTTTTAATAATTATTTTTTATTTAAATTACTTTATTTTTCCTTCCTTCCTTCCTTCCTTCCTTCCTTCCTTCCTTCCTTCCTTCCTTCCTACCTACCTACCTACCTACTTTTTCTCTCTTTTATTCTGAGCTGCGTGGATGAAAGGCTCTTGGTGCTGCAGTCAGGAGTCACTGCTCTGCCTCTGAGGTGGAAGAGCCAATTTCAGGACACTGGTCCACAAGAGACCTCCCAGCTCCACATAATATCAAATGGCGAAAATCTCCCAGAGATCTCCATCTCAACACAAGCACCCAGCTTCACTCAATGACCAGCAAGCTACAGTGCTGGACACCCTATGCCAAACAACTAGCAAAACAGGAACACAAACCCACCCATTAGCAGAGAGGCTGCCTAAAATCATATTAACTCCACAGACACCCCAAAACACACCACCAGACGTGGACCTGCCCACCAGAAAGACAAGATCCAGCCTCATCCATCAGAACACAGGCACTAGTGCCCTCCACCACGAAGCATACACAACACACTGAACCAACTTTAGCCACTGGGGAAAGACACCAAAAACAATGGGAACTACGAACCTGCAGCCTGCAAAAAGGAGACCCCAAACACAGTAAAATAAGCAAAATGAGAAGACAGAAAAACACACAGCAGATGAAGGAGCAAGATAAAAACCCACCAGACCTAACAAATGAAGAGGAATTGGGCAGTCTACCTGGAAAATAATTCAAAATAATGACAGTAAAGATGATCCAAAATCTTGGAAACAGAACAGACAAAATGCAAGAAACATTTAACAAGGACCCAGAAGAACTAAAGATGAAACAAGCAACGATGAACAACACAATAAATGAAATTAAAAATACTCTAGATGGGATCAATAGCAGAATAACTGAGGCAGAAGAATGGATAAGTGACCTGGAAGATAAAATAGTGGAAATAACTACTACAGAGCAGAATTAAAAAAAAGGATGAAAAGAACTAAGGACAGTCTCAGAGACCTCTGGGACAATATTAAACGCACCAACATTCGAATTATAGGGGTTCCATAAAAAGAAGAGAAAAAAAAAGTGACTGAGAAAATATTTGAAGAGATTATAGTTGAAAACTTTCCTAATATGGGAAAGGAAAAAGTTAAGTCCAAGAAGCACAGAGTGTCCCATACAGGATAACTCCAAGGAGAAACATGCCAAGACACATATTAATAAAACTGTCAAAAATTAAATACAAAGAAAACATATTAAAAGCAGCAAGGGAAAAACAACAAATAACACACAAGGGAATCCCCATCAGGTTAACAGCTGATCTTTCAGCAGAAACTCTGCAAACCAGAAGGGAGTAGCAGGATATATTTAAAGTGATGAAGGAGAAAAATCTGCAATCCTGATTACTCTACCCAGCAAGGATCTCACTCATATTTGATGGAGAAATTAAAACCTTTACAGACAAGCAAAAGCTGAGAGACTTCAGCACCACCAAACCAGCTTTACAACAAATGCTAAAGGAACATCTCTAGGCAAGAAACACAAGAGAAGGAAAACACCTACAATAACGAACCCAAAACAATTAAGAAAATGGGAATAGGAACATACATATCGATAATTACCTTAAATGTAAATGGACTAAATGCTCCCACCAAAAGACACAGATTGGCTAAATGGATACAAAAACCACACCCATATATATACTGTCTACAAGAGACCCACTTCAGACCTAGAGACACATACAGACTGAAAGTAAAGGGATAGAAAAAGATATTCCATGCAAATGGAAACCAAAAGAAAGCTGGAGTAGCAATTCTCATTTCAGACAAAACAGACTTTAAAATAGACTATTAGGAGAGACAAAGAAGGACACTACATAATGATCAAGAGATTGATCCAAGAAGAAGATATAACAATTGTAAATATTTATGCACCCAACATAGGAGCACCTCAATACATAAGGCAAATACTAACAGTTAAAAGGGGAAATCGACAGTAACACATTCATTGTAGGGGACTTTAACACCCCACTTTCACCAATGGACAGATCATACAACACGAAAATAAATAAGGAGACACAAGCTTTAAATGATACATTAAACAAGATGGACTTAATTGATATTTATAGGACATTCCATCCAAAAACAACAGAATACACATTTTTCTCAAGTGCTCATGGAACATTCTTCAGGATAGACCATATCTTGGGTCACAAATCAAGCCTTTGTAAATTTAAGAAAACTGAAATTGTATCAAGTATCTTTACCGACCACAACGCTATGGGACTAGACATCAATTACAGAAAAAGATCTGTAAAATATGCAAGCACATGGAGGCTAAACAATACACAATTGAAAAATGAAGTGATCACTGAAGAAATCAAAGAGAAAATCAAAAAATACCTAGAAACAAATGACAATGGAGACACAACGACCCAAAACCTATGGGATGCAGCAAAAGCAGTTCTAAGAGGGAAGTTTAGAGCAATACAATGCTACCTTAAGAAACAGGAAACATCTCGAATAAACAACCTAAACTTGCACGTAAAGCAATTAGAAAAAGAAGAACAAAAAACCCCCAAAGTTAGCAGAAGGAACAAAATCATAAAAATCAGATCAGAGATAAATGAAAAAGAAATGTAGGAAACAATAGCAAAGATCAATAAAACTAAAAGCTGGTTCTTTGAGAAGAAAAACAAAATATATAAACCATTAGCCAGACTCATCAAGAAAAAAAGGGAGAAGACTCAAATCAATAGAATTAGAAATGAAAAAGGAGAAGTAACAACTGACACTACAGAAATACAAAAGACCATGAGAGATTACTGGAAGCAACTCTATGCCAATAAAATGGACAACCTGCAAGAAATGGACAAATTCTTAGAAATGCACAACCTACCGAGACTGAATCAGGAAGAAATAGAAAATATGAACAGACCAATCACAAGCAATGAAATTGAAACTCTGATTAAAAATCTTGCAACAAACCAAGGCCCAGGACCAGATGGCTTCACAGGCGAATTCTATCAAACATTTAGAGAAGAGCTAACACCTATCCTTCTCAAACTCTCCCAAAATATAGCAGAGGGAGGAACACTCCCAAACTCGTTCTATGAGGCCACCATCACCTTGATACCAAAACCAAACAAGGCTGTCACAAAGAAAGAAAACTACAGGCCAATATCACTGATGAACATAGATGCAAACATCGTCAACAAAATACTAGCAAACAGAATCCAACAGCACATTAAAAGGATCATACACCATGATCAAGTGGGGTTTATTCCAAGAATGCACAGATTCTTCAATATACGCAAATCAATCGACGTGATACACCACATTAACAAATTGAAGGAGAAAAACCAGATGATCATCTCAAGAGATGCAGAGAAAACTTTTGACAAAATTCAACACCCATTTATGATAAAAACCCTGCAGAAAGTAGGCATAGAGGCAACTTTCCTCAACATAATAAAGGCCACATATGACAAACCCACAGCCAACATCGTCCTCAATGGTGAAAATCTGAAACCATTTCCACTAAGATCAGGAACAAGACAGGGTTGCTCACTCTCACCACTCGATTTCAAAATAGTTTTGGAAGTTTTAGCCACAGCAATCAGAGGTGAAAAGGAAATAAAAGGATACCAAATTGGAAGAGAAGAAGTAAAGCTGTCACTGTTTGCAGATGGCATGATACTATACATAGAGAAGCCTAAAGATGCTACCAGAAAACTACTAGAGCTAATCAATGAATTTGGTAAAGTAGCAGAATACACAATTAATGCACAGAAATCTCTGGCATTCCTATATACTCATGATGAAAAATGTGAAAGAGAAATTAAGGAAACACTCCCATTTACCACTGTAACAAAAAGAATAGAATACCTAGGATTAAACCTACCTAAGGAGACAAAAGACCTGTATGCAGAAAATGATAAGACACTGAAGAAAGAAATTAAAGACAGTACAAACAGATGGTGAGATATACCATGTTCTTGGATTGGAAGAATCAACATTTTGAAAATGACTATACTACCCAAAGCAATCTACAGATTCAACGCAATCCCTATCAAACTACCACTGGCATTTTTCAGAGAACTAGAACAAAAAATTTCACAATTTGTATGGAAACACAAAAGACCCTGAAGAGCCAAAGCAATCTTGAGAATGAAAAACGGATCTGGAGGAATCAGGCTCCCTGACTTCAGACTATACTACAAAGCTACAGTAATCAAGACAGTATGGTACTGGCACAAAACAAAGATAGATCAATGGAACAGGTGAGAAAGCTCAGAGATAAACCCACACACATATGGTCACCTTATATTTGATAAAGGAGGCAGGAATGTACAGTGGAGAAAGGACAGCCTCTTCAATAAGTGGTGCTGGGAAAACTGGACAGGTACATGTAAAAAGTATGAGATTAGATCACTCCCTAACACCATACACAAAAAGAAGCTCAAAATGGATTAAAGACCTAAATGTAAGGCCACACACTTTCAAACTCTTAGAGGAAAACATAGGCAGAACACTCTGTGACATAAATCACAGCAAGATCCTTTTTGACCCACCTCCTAGAGAAATGGAAATAAAAATAAACAAATGGGACCTAATGAAACTTCAAAGCTTTTGCACAGCAAAGGAAACCATAAACAAGACCAAAAGACAACCCTCAGAATGGGAGAAAATATTTGCAAGTGACGCAACTGACAAAGGATTAACCTCCAAAATTTATAAGCAGCTCATGCAGCTCAATACCAAAAAAACAAACAACCCAATGCAAAAATGGGCCGAAGACCTAAACAGACATTTCTCCAAAGAAGATATACAGACTGCCAACAAACACATGAAAGAATGCTCAACATCATTAGTCATTAGAGAAATGCAAATCAAAACTACAATGAGATATCATCTCACACCAGTCAGAATGGCCATCATCAAAAAATCTACAAACAATAAATGCTGGAGAGGGTGTGAAGAAAAGGGAACACTCTTGCACTGCTGGTGGGAATGTGAATTGGTATAGCCACTATGGAGAACAGTATGGAGGGTCCTTAAAAAACTGCCAATCGAACTACCATATGACCCAGCAATCCCACTACTGGGCACATACCCTGAGAAAACCATAATTCAAAAAAGAGTCATGTACCAAAATGTTCATTGCAGCTCTATTTACAATAGCCCGGAGTTGAAAATAACCTAAGTGTCCATCATCGGATGAATGGATAAAGAAGATGTGGCACATATATACAATGGAATATTACTTAGCCATAAAAAGGAACGAAACTGAGTTATTTGTAGTGAGGTGGATGGACCTAGAGTCTGTCATACAGAGGGAAGTAAGACAGAAAGAGAAAGCCAAATACCATATGCTAATACATATATATGGAATCTAAGGAAAAAAGAAAAAAATGTCATGAAGAAACTGGGGGTAGGTGGGGAATGGAACGCGGACCTGCTGGGGAATGGACTTGGGGATATGGGGAGAGGGAAGCTGTGACAGGGTGGGAGGGTGGTATGGATATATATACACTACCAAGCATGGAAGGGATAGCTAGTGGTAAGCAGCCGCATAGCACAGGGAGATCAGCTTGGTGCTTTGTGACTACCTAGAGGGGTGGGATGGTGGGGGTGGGGGGGGAGGGAGATGCAAAAGGGAAGAGATATGGGAACATATGTATAACTGATTCACTTTGTTGTGAAGCAGAAACTGGCACACCACTGTAAAGCAATTATACTCCAATAAAGATATAAAAAAATACATACACAAAACAAGTTCAAAAAATAAATAAATAAAAATAAATTTATAAAAAAAATACATACACAAAATAAATAAGTTCAAAAAATAAATAAATAAAAAGTTTATAAAAAAGAAAAATATAAAGCTGGTGTCAGTGTTTGCTTTGGATATTTTCACCTATATATGTTTTTCTGTCTTTAATAAAGTAGTATGCATATTTTATTTCAAAAAGAAAAAGTCTACAAAAAACAAATGTTGGAGAGGATGTGGAAAAGAGAGAACCCTAGTATATTGTTGGTGGGAATGTAATTTGGTGCAGTCACTATGGAAAACACCATGGAGGTTCCTGAAAAACTAAAAATAAAACTACCATATGACCCAGCAATTCCACTACTGGATACATATCCAAAGAAAACAAAAACACCAATTCTAAAAGATAGACGTACCCCAGTGTTCACAGCAGCATTATTTACAATATCCAAGATATGGAAGCAACTCAAGTGTCCATCAACGGATGAACAGATAAAGAAGATGTGGTCTGTATACACAATGTAATATTACTCGGCCATAAAGAAATGAAATTTTGCCATTTGCAAAAACATGGATGGACTTAGAGGGTATTATGCTTAGTGTAATAAGTTATACAGAAAAGGAAAAGTACTCTATGTTATCACTTATATGTGGAATCAAAAAAATAAAACGAATGAATATAACAAAACGGAAACAGACTCCCAGATATAGAGAACAAACTAGTGGTTACCAGTGGGGGGGGGGGATCAAGACAGGAGTAGGGGATTAAGAGATACAAACTACTATGTATATAGTAAATAAGCAACAAGGATATACTATATAGCACAGAGAAATGTATTATTTCATAATAACTTTAAATGAGGCATAATCTATAAAAATAATGAATCACTATGTTGTACACCTGAAACTAACATAATATTGTAAATCAACTATACTTCAATTTTAAAATATTAAGAATAATATAGTGAAAATATCATATTAATATAGTGGTGATGTTAAAATAAAACTAAGAGGAAAGTCAAAACACACTAATAGAACATTTTTTCATGACTATATTAATTTTATTTGTAGCATACGAAAGAAAAATAAGTTTTAAAAATGAATATTCTACCTTGCAAATAATTCCTATTATGGCAGGCATTCAGAAAACTTGTTCAATAACAAGAATACTGATTAGATTTCCTGCAGGTTCTGCCTTTAGAAGTTTGGAAATAGAGCTAGTCATCCCTGGAGGTGTTTTGGGACAAGTATCGATATCATGAAAATGAATAACAAAGTTGACTTATACCACTACATATTTTTGATCTGATCTTTGATTACTCTTGGGCTGCATTAAGTTTTATGCTTATCTTGTCACCAAGACAAGTATGTTTTATCTCTCTGACTCAAACTGAACACTTGTCAGCAAAACATTATTAGCATTTAATTCCCCATTCATACGTTGTGAAAGGAACCAGCATGGCTATCACAATAATCTAAAAATGAATAAAAATCAACATAAGAATTTATTCCATTTTGTACTTAAGGCTCAATGAAATTTACTAGCCTTGATTCATCTCTGGAATTAGAACCCCATTATGACCAAAGTTTTCTTAATATAGAATTGACATTGATACACATTTTCCTCATATGTATTCAGGTAATTAAGCTTTATCTCCCTATTTGTAAGACCACTAGACAGTTTTGCCTTTTAAGCTGATAATTGCAAACTATGGCAAAAACAGGAAGTCAGACAACCAAACTCACTCTATACCTTTCAGAATGTGGAGTTTTTACTGAGAATCAGCCACTCAGCCAGGCACTACATTTTCCTTGGAGTTAGGTGCGGCCATATACCTGTTTTATCCAGTGAAAAGTGCAGAGAACTGACGGGCATCACTTCTATAATGTGACTTTTCAGAAGCTACTGTGGCTTTTCTATCTTCTCTTCCACTATTCAGTGGCTAGATGCAGAAGAAAATGACGACCTGGACTTTAGAGAAGGCGGAGCTATGGCCTTTGATGATCCCTGGAAAATTATTAGTTGCCAACAAGGAACACCTGCATTGGACTTACACATGGACTACAAATAAATTATTGTTTTAAGTCATTGATATATCCCCACATGTGTTTACATGGTACAGTAGCCGTATTGCCCTAGCTTATAAAATAACATGCAATCACGCTTTGTGTCTGTTGAGCTAAATAAAATTATTAAAATCTGGTTGTATCAGGTCATCCAGTATAAAGTATGTTCTTTGGGAGAGAAAGAACAGATGAATAGTTAAACAGTTTGTGTCACCTCAAAGTCTGTGGGACTATAGCATGTCAGCCAAGTGATATATTCTCATTTTACTAATAAATTGAGAAAATATTACTACCCAATCAAAACTAGAAAACAAATTAGGAGGTTTATGATAAATGTGGCATTTTGCATTTGAAATATAATCCAGTTTCATGGAGAGGTCATCTTTAAAGTCTAGAACAGTGGCAAAACCGAAAAAAAATAGCTAAACATACAGTTACTACCAATAAACTCTTAGTACAAACTAGGTATAAAGTACCAAGCTAAGTGAATTTTGTGGTATACAAAAATGGAGTAAAACCTTTTGTGATTCAGGAATATGTGCTCCAAAGGTTGGTATAACTGGAAGTTAGATTGATAATGTGTAGAGAACACATTTTGGAAAGCAGTAAAGGCTAGGCATAGAAAGCTAGATTTTATTTAGTAGGAAAATGGGATTTTATGAGAAGAATAACATGCTAAGATCTGTCATTTTCAAACACTAATTATGGTAGCATATGGACAATGGTTTGAAGCAGAAGGAAATTGCAGACTGAGAGACTAGCTAACATACTACTGCAATAGTCCAGGCAGCAATCTTCCTGGGTTATCTAGCAAAGAGTGTAGAATTTAAAGCCACGTGCTCTAATACTGCTATTTGGAATGGGAAACTTTATATTTACAATGATCTAACACTCATAAAATTAATATCAAAAGTATAATAAATTCTTAGGTATAAAAAGGAGTTTTACTTCTTGGAATTTGTTCTCTCTGCCTGTATTATTTTTACTTTTTCTAACCTAACTATATTCAAGGTAGCCAGTTTCTAAAGCAATATAAAGATATCAATTAGATAATGAATTGCATGAAATTGAATGTGTTTGCACAATACAAAATATACATTTGAGAGAGTACACTAACTCTAATATTAATTCATTTATGCACTTATTTACTGTTCATTAAATATTTATTGATTTCCTACTGTTTTAGGCCCTGGAAATACAACAGTGAAGAAAATGTACAATATTCTCGCCTTATGAAGCTTAAATTTGGGGACTAGGGGTAAAAATAAGGATAGATAAATAAATAAACAAAATCAGGTTACAGCAAGTGCTATGAAGAAAAACAGAACAGGCTAAAGAGACAGAGAATGAAAGGGATGGAGGAGTTATTTCGGTTTAGCGAGGATCTACAGGGAAGGCCTTTCAAAAGAAATGACATTTAAAAATAAAGTTGGATGAAAACAACAGTTGAGTCCAGTGATGACTCTCTGAAGAAAAGTAATTTCCATACTAAAGGATCAGCAAGTGCAAAGGCACCAAGGCAGGACCTCTTCTGGCACATGGCTCCCAGTGAGGCTGGATCTGAGTGTGAAGTAAAGTCATAGAGAGCGTATCATTAGCTCATGCAATATTCACTTGGATTAAAAATCACTTTAATGTAAACTGAATTAGGTTTATCTCCAGTGAAATGCTTTTCAGAGACCACAAATCCTTTGGCCTACATGTAAGCATTCTTTGGAGGGATTCATATTCCTGTAATTGTGAAGCCATGTGCAAAGGCAGATGGAGCCATTCCTATTTAGTGACTGTGCCAGCCTTAGAAAGACTAAAACAGATTAGGTAAATGAGAGTTTGTCACACATAAGGTCTGACTGCTACAGACGGAATAAAAAAATAGCCACTACAAACCCACCAATTTAAGTAGATTTCTAAAGGTTTTAGCTAATGACACCATAAATGTCATCTCGTCTATGAAGAATTCCCTAATTCTCATCCCCCAACACACAGACACGCACAGATATTCACACACTCACATACATACAGCCCTAAACCAACACCCTCGCTTGCATTCTCACAGGGCTTTGTTCATATTACCATCATATCTAGGGTTGCAGTCGTGTCTTCCTAATATTTTCAAAATATCTGGATCCTAGAAGATGCATAACAGCTTGTTAAATGGAACCAAATAAGATTCCCTGTGATGACCATCTAATCGCTATGGGTCTCTGTGTTACATTTGTTATTCTAGTGGTTGACTATTTTAGCACTACAGAGAGAGAAAATAATCCAAGCAACCAACTCATATTAAAAGCACTAGTTAGGTTATCAAGAATGAGAGGGTTCATTTCATCTCTAAGGTACATTATTCTTAAGGATTAGTTCAAGACCTAAAAATAGCCTAGAAGTTAAATGAAACAATTCCAGGTCTAATGGATAAGAGGACACCAATGTATTTATCAAAAGTCCTAGTAAACCCTAGCTAAGTCAGCAATTCTCTGATACTCACACTGATTATATCATACCCAGTGTCGGGGTTAATAGGAGGAAAAACTCTGAAACCAGCCTAAAAGAAGACAGACCTCAAAGACAGACTGTCAGAGTCTAAATGATGAGGGCTTTGGTTTGCCACTCATAATTTACTATGGTAAATCACCAGCTCTTCCCCAAAGGAGATACTGCTGCAAAACATTTCTGATTCCTCCCTGAGGTCATTTAAATAGGTCTTTGCTTCATTCTTTAATGCCATTATTAATTGATGGCATATTCTACTACATGCACTTCTTACATCCCACAAGACAGATTTCCTTTTTATGGCCTATTGGCCCAACTACTAATTTAATATGTCATTAATAATAGAAATAAATTATACACCTCCATTTCCTAACCTTTTCTCTCTGCTTTTACAAGGGGGAAAACAGCAATTTAATTAAAAGAAATATAAACATCATGTTACAAATCAGTAATAGCATGAATGATAACAGGCCTTACTGAGCACCATACTACTTTAAGTACTTCACATACATTAGCCCATTTATTATTACTGGCCATATTTGCAAATGAGGAAACCGAGGCACAAATTGATTATGTAAATTGTTCAAGGTCACACAGCTGGTAACTAGCAGAGCCAGGATACAAAGGAAGACAATATGGCTTTACAGCCCATGCTCTTAACTCCTACGTGTACAGTGCTCCTGTAATAGGTGTTTGAAATAAATATGAATTGTCTGAGAAGTGAGGAAAAATTTTCACTGTATGTGAACTAAGTTATCACTCTCTAATCCACCTCTGTATCCTAAAGAGCTAATACAGAATGATCTAAGAACTCAGACCCAATCAAGTCCCCTATGTCAACGGTACTGGGGCCTAGCATAATCTCCCATGATGGCAAGCATAACCACCTTGGGAAGGGACCCTTCACACTTGGAACACAACCTAATTGTTCAAGTTCAAATGGCTTCATGGCAACTCATTTAGACCCACATGTTCCAAGACAACACCACCGAGTGCCACAACAACTCATCTAGTTAACAAATTCTGACCAATCCTGGTTCAAAATAGTCCTAGAACCATTCAGTGAAGCCCATAAAATTCTGTAAGTACCCTTCCCTGCTGTTCCTCTCTTGAGGCTATGAAGAGTCTGTGGAAGTCCTGCTTTCCCTTGTGCAGTAAGTTTAACAAGATCAGCTTTCTTGATAATAACATTTCCCTGGAGGATTCGGTGGCTGTTTCTACAGTACTCATTCATAAACCAACACCAGAATTGAAAGTTTGGAGTTTGTCCTAAGCAAGAGAAATGTCCAGTTACTAGATGTGGCCCATTTTCTTCTTCCATCTAACCTATCCCATAACACAGGAAATATATGATTCTCAGTAGGAAAACACATGAAGTGGCGAACAACATAACAAGGTCAACTTAAGATGAAGTGGCTGGGGGGACCTTCAAGATGGCGGAGGAGTAAGACGTGGAGATCACCTTCCTCTCCACAAATACATGAAAAATACATCTACATGTGGAACAACTCCTACAGAACACCTACTGAATGCTAGCAAAAGACCTCAGACTTCCCAAAAGGCAAGAAAATCCCCAAGTAACTGGGTGGGGCAAAAGAAAAAAGAAAAAACAGAGACAGAAGAATAGGGATGGGACCTGCACCTCTGGGAGGGAGCTGTGAAGGAGGAAAGGTTTCCACACACTAGGAAGCCCCTTCATGGGCGGAGACCACAGGTGGGCGGGCAGAAAGCTTCAGAGCTATGGAATAGAGCGCAGCAACAGGGGTGCAGAGGGCAAAGTGCAGAGATTCCCTCACAGAGGATCGGTGCCAACCAGCACTCACCAGCCTGAGTGGCTTATCTGCTCACCTGCTGGGGGGGTGGGGGTGGCTGGGAGCTGAGGCTCGGGCTTCGGAGGTCAGACCCCAGGGAGAGGACTGGGGTTGGCTGCGTGAACACAGCCTGAAGGGGGCTAGTGCACCACAGCTAGCCGGGAGGGACTCCAGGAAAAAGTCTGGACCTGCCTAAGAGGCAAGAGACCATTGTTTCGGGGTGCGAGAGGAGAGGGGAATCTTTCCCCATGTGCCCAGAGAAGGCAGAGCACCGCCTAAGCGAGCTCCAAACATGGGCGCAAGCGCCGCTATCAGCTCAGACCCCAAAGACGGGCATGAGACACTAACGCTCCAGCTGCAGCCACCAAGAAGCCTGTGTGCAAGTGCAGGTCACTAACCACACACCCCCCCCCCACCTGGGAGCCTGTGCAGGCTGCCACTGCCAAGGTCCTGTGATCTAGGGACATTACCCGGGAGAACACACGGTGTGCCTCACACTGTTGCAATGTCATGCTGGCCTCTGCCATGGCAGGCTCTCCTTGCATTCCAATTATGACTACCGTACCACTGCCTCCCCACAGCCTGAGTGAGCCAGACCCCCTAATCAAGTGCTGCTTTAACCTCCTCCTGTCTGGGCAGGGAACAGATGCCTGAGGGCGACCTACATGCAGAGGCAGGTCCAAATCCAAAGCTGAACCCCAGGAGCTGTGCAAACAAAGAAGAGAAAGGGAAATCTCTCCCAGCAGCTCCAGGAGCAGCAGATTAAATCCCTACAGTCAACTTGATGTACCTAGCATCTATGGAATACCTGCATAGACAACAAATCATCCCAAAATTGAGGTGGTGGACTTTGGGAGCAACTATAGAGCTGGGGTTTGCCATCTGCGACTGATTTGTTTCTGATTTTTATGTTTATCTTAGTTTAGTTTTTAGCACTTATTATCACTGGTGGATTTGTTTATTGGTTTGCTTGCTCTCTTCTTTTTTAATTTATTTTTTTCTTTCATTTTTTTCTCCCTTTTCTGCTGAGCCGTGCAGCTGACAGGGTACAGGTGCTCCAGCCTGGGGCCAGGCCTGAGCCTCCAAGGTGGGAGAGCTGAATTCTGGACACTGGAACACCAGAGACCTCCCAGCCCCACGAAACAACAATCGACAAGAGCTCTCCCAGGGATCTCCGTCTCAACACTAAGACCCAGCCCCACCCAATGGCCAGCAAGCTCCAGTGCTGGACACCCCATGCCAAATAACTAGCAAGACAGGAACACAACCACACCCATTAGCAGAGAGGCTGCCTAAAATCACAGTAAGTTCACAGACACCACAAAACACCCAACCAGACGCAGCCCTGACCACCAGAAGGACAAAATCCAACCCCAGCCACCAGAACAAGGGCACCAGTCCCCTCCACCAGGAAGCCTACCCAACCCACTGAACCAACCTCACCCACTGGGGGCAGACACCAAAAACAATGGGAACTACAAACGTGCAGCCTGCAAAAAGGAGACCCCAAACACAGTAAGTTAAGCAAAATGAGAAGACAGAGAAACACAGCACATGAAGGAGCAAGGAAAAAACCCACCAGACTAAACAAATGAAGAGGAAACAGGCAGTCTATCTGAAAAAGAATTCAGAGTGATGATAGTAAAGATGATCCAAAATCTGGGAAATAGAATGGAGAAAATACAAGAAACGATTAACAAGGACCTAGAAGAACTAAAGAGCAAACAACAATGATGAACAACACAATAAATGAAATTTAAAATTCTCTAGAAGGAAGCAATAACAGAATAACTGAGGCAGAAAAACAGATAACTGGAAGATAAAACAGTGAAAATAACTACTTCAGTGCAGAATAAAGAAAAAAGAAATGAAAAAAATTGAAGAGAGTCTCAGAGACCTCTCAGACAACATTAAACACACCAACGTTCGAATTATAGGGGTCCAAGAAGAAGAAGAGAAAAAGAAATGGTCTGAGAAAATATTTGGAGATACTAGAGTTGAAAACTTACCTAACATGGGAAAGGAAATAGTCAATCAAGTACAGGAAGCGCAGAGAGTCCCATACAGGATAAATCCAAAGAAACACATGCCAAGACACATATTAATCAAACTATCAAAAATTAAATACAAACTGGGAGACTGGGATTGACATATATATACTAATATGTATTTAAAAATTAAATACAAAGGGGACTTCCCTGGTGGTCTAGTGGCTAAGACTTCAAGCTCCCAATGCTTGGGGGTGCCCGGGTTCGGTCCCTGGTCAGGGAACTAGATACCACATGCCGCAACTAAAAAAAGAGCCCGCATGCCGCAACTAAGACGTGGCACCGCCAAATAAATAAATAAATAAATATTTTTTTAAAAAATTAAATACAAAGAAAAAATATTAAAATCAGCAAGGGAAAAGCAACAAATAACATACAAGGGAATCCCCATAAGATTAACAACTGATCTTTCAGCAGAAACTCTGCAGGCCAGAAGGGAGTGGCGGGACATATTTAAAGTGATGAAAGGGAAGAACCTACAATCAAGATTACTCTACCCAGCAAGGATCTTATTCAGAATCCACAGAGAAATTAAAACATTTACAGACTAACAAAGTTAAGAGACTTCAGCACCACCAAACCAGCTTTACAACAAATGCTAAAGGAACTTCTCTAGACAGGAAACACAAGAGAAGGAAAGACCTACAATAACAAACCCAAAACAATTAAGAAAATGGTAATAGGAACACACACATCAATAATTACCTTAAATGTAAATGGATTAAATGCTCCAACCAAAAGACACAGATTGGCTGAATGGATACAAAAACAATACCCATATATATGCTGTCGACAAGAGACTCACTTCAGACCTAGGGACACATACAGACTGAAAGTGAGCGGATGGAAAAAGATATTCCATGCAAATAGAAATCAAAAGAAAGCTGGAGTAGCAATTCTCATATCAGACAAAATGGACGTGAAAATAAAGACTATTACAAGAGACAAAGAAGGACACTACATAATGATCAAGGGATCAATCCAAGAAGAAGATATAACAACTGTAAATATCCACCCAACATAGGAGCACCTCAACGCATAAAACAAATGTTAACAGCCATAAAAAGGGAACTCGACAGTAACACAATCATAATAAGGGACTTTAACACTCCACTTTCACCACTGGACAGATCATCCAAAATGAAAATGAATAAGGAAACACAAGCTTTAAATGTCACATGAGAAAAGACGGACTTAATTGATATTTATAGGACATTCCACCCCAAAACAACAGAATGCACTTTCTTCTCAAGTGCTCATGGAATATTCTCCTGGACAGATCATGTCTTGGGTCACAAATCAAGCCTCGGTAAATTTAAGAAAATTGAAATTGTATCAAGTATCTTTTCTGACCACGACGCTATGAGACTAGATAGCAACTCCAGTAAAAAATTATAAAAATTAAAAACACATGGAGGCTAAACAATACGCTACTAAATAACCAAGAGATCACTGAAGAAATCAAAGAGGAAATAAAAAAATACCTAGAAACAAATGACAATGAAAACACGATGACCCAAAACCTATGGGATGCAGCAAAAGCAGTTCTAAGAGGGAAGTTCATAGCAATACAATCCTACCTCAAGAAACAAGAAAAATCTCAAATAAACAACCTAATCCTACACATAAAGCAATTAGAGAAAGAACAAAAGACACAAAGTTAGCAGAAGAAAAGACATCAATAAGATCAGATCAGAAATAAATGAAAAAGAAATGAAGGAAACAAAAGCAAAGATCAATAAAACCAAAGAATGGTTCTATGAGAAGATTTTAAAAATTGATAAACCATTAGTCAGACTCACAAAGAAAAAAAGTGAGAAGACTCAAATCAACAGAATTAGAAATGAAAAAGAAGAAGTAACAAATGACACTGCAGAAATACAAAGATCACGAGAGATTACTACAAGTAACTGTATGCCAATAAAATGGACAACCTGCAAGAAACGGACACATTCTTAGAAAAGCACAACCTTCCAAGACTGAACAAGGAAGAAATAGAAAATATAAACAGACCAATCACAAGCACTGAAATTGAAAGTGTGATTGAAAATATTCCAACAAACAAAAGCCCAGTTCCAGATGGCTTCACAGGAGAATTCTATCAAACATTCACAGAACAGCTATCACCTATTCTTCTAACACACTTCCAAAATATAGCAGAGGGAGGAACTGTCCCAAACTCATTCTATGAGGCCACCATCACCCTGATACCAAAACCAGACAAAGATGTCACCAAAAAAGAAAACTACAGGCCAATATCACTGATGAACATAGATGCAAAAATCCTCAACAAAATACTAGCAAACAGAATCCAACAGCACACTGAAAGAATCATACACCATGATCAAGTGGGGTTTATCCCAGGAACACAAGGATTCTTCAATACATGCAAATCAATCAATGTGATACACCATATTAACAACCTGAAGGATAAAAACCATATGATCATCTCAATAGATGCAGAAAAAGCTTTCAACAAAATTCAACACCCATTTATGATAAAAACTCTCCAGAAAGCAGGCATAGAAGGAAACTACCTCAACATAATAAAAGCCATATATGACAAACCCACAGCCAACATCGTCCTCAATGGTGAAAAACTGAAAGCATTTCCACTAAGATCAGGAACAAGACAAGGTTGCCCACTCTCACCACTATTATTCAACATAGTTTTGGAAGTTTTAGCCACACCAGAGAAGAAACAGAAATAAAAGGAATCCAAATTTGAAAAGAAGAAGTAAAACTGTCACTGTTAGCAGATGACATGATACTATACATAGAGAATCCTAAAGATGCCACCAGAAAACTACGAGAGCTAATCAATGAATTTGGGAAAGTTGCAGAATACAAAATTAATGCACAGAAATCTCTTGCATTCCTATACACTAATGATGAAAAATCTGAAAGAGAAATTAAGGAAACACTCCCATTTACCACTGTAACAAAAATAGAATACCTAGGATTAAACCTACCTAAGGAGACAAAAGACCTGTATGCAGAAAACGGTAAGACACTGAAGAAAGAAATTAAAGACAGTACAAACAGATGGAGAGATATACCATGTTCTTGGATTGGAAGAATCAACATTTTGAAAATGATTATACTACCCAAAGCAATCTACAGATTCAATGCAATCCCTATCAAACTACCACTGGCATTTTTCACAGAACTAGAACAAAAAAATTCACAATTTGTATGGAAACACAAAAGACCCCGAAGAGCCAAAGCGACCTTGAGAAAGAAACACCAAGCTGGAGGATTCAGGCTCCCTGACTTCAGACTAGACTACAAAGCTACAGTAATCAAGACAGTATGGTACTGGCACAAAAACAGAAATACAGATCAATGGAACAGGATAGAAAACCCAGAGATAAATCCATGCACATATGGTCACCTGATCCTTGACAAAGGAGGCAAGAATGTACAATGGAGAAATGACAGCCTCTTCAATAAGTGGTGCTGGGAAACCTGGACAGCTACATGTAAAAGAATAAAATTAGATCATGCCCTAACATCATACACAAAAATAAACTCAAAATGGATTAAAGACCTGAATGTAAGGCCACACACTTTCAACCTCTTAGAGGAAAACCGAGGCAGAATACTCTGTAACATAAATCACAGCAAGATCCTTTTTGACCCACCTCCTAGACAACTGGAAATAAAAACAAAAATAAACAAATGGGAACTAATGAAACTTAAAAGCTTTTGCACAGGAAACTACTAAACCATAAACAAGACGAAAAGACAACCCTCAGAATGGGGGAAAATATTTGTAAAGAAAGCAACTGACAAAGAATTAATCTCCAAAATATACAAGCAGCTCATGCAGCTCAATATCAAGAAAACAAACAACCCAATGCAAAAATGGGCAGAAGACCAAAACAGACATTTCTCCAAAGAAGATATACAGACTGCCAACAAACACATGGAAGGATGCTCAACATCACTAATCATTAGAGAAATGCAATTCAAAACTACAACGAGGTATCACCTAACACCAGTCAGAATGGCCATCATCAAAAAATCTACAAACAATAAATGCTGGAGAGGGTGTGGAGAAAAGGGCACCCTCTTGCACTATTGGTGTGAATGTAAATTGATACAGCCAGTATGGAGAACAGTTTGGAGGTTCCTTAAAAAATTAAAATAGAACTACCATATGACCCAGCAATGCCACTACTGGGCATATACCCTGAGAAAACCATAATTCAAAAAGAGTCATGGACCACAATGTTCACTGCAGCACTATTTACAATAGCCAGGGCATGGAAGCAACCTAAGTGTCCCTCGACAGATGAATGGATAAAGAAGATGTGGCACATATATACAATGGAATATTACTCAGCCATAAAATAAATGAAATTGAGTTATTTGTAGTGAGGTGGATGGACCTAGAGTCTGTCATACAGAGTGAAGTAAGTCAGAAAGAGAAAAACAAATACCATATGCTAACACATATATATATATAATGTAAAAAAAGAAAAGAAAAAAACTAGTTCTGAAGAACCTAGGGGCAGGACAGGAATAAAGACGCAGACGTAGAGAATGGATTTGAAGATACAGGGAAGGGGAAGGGGAAGCTGAGACAAAGTGAGAGAGTGGCATTGACGTATATACACTACCAAATGTAAAATAGATAGCTAGTGGGAAGCAGCTGCATCGCACAGGGAGATCAGCTCGGTGTTCTGTGACCATCTAGAGGGGTGGAATAGGGAGGGTGGGAGGGAGACACAAGAGGGAGGGGTTTGGGGATATATATATATATACACACACACGTATAGCTGATTCACTTTGTTATACAGCAGAAACTAACAGAACATTGTAAAGCAATTATACCCCAATAAAGATGTTAAAAAAAAAAGATTAAAAAAAGATAAAGTGGCCATCAGAAAGAGATATGTAAAGATTAAGGATGTTTGAAATTCCAGAGCAGGAGACATGGCCTGCTAGTAGGCAAGGGCTCCAGGACTGTGACAGAAAAATAGTTTTCTACTCCATTTTGCTAAAATAAGTTATTAAAATAACTTAATAATATAATCAACATGTACTGAGTACCCCTTCAGGCCAGTCATGAGACTATGCCCCAAGAGAAATTCATAAGACACAACTTCTCCTTTCAAGCTGTTTAAGTCTACAGTAATTTACACTAAAACACTAATTCCAAGCACGTTTTAAATTAATCTGGATTTATTCTTTCAGAGGAGTTCTTTGAGGTAGTGTACTGATTAATGCAGAATAAATTGTTTCAAGTACAGTGAGGGACTGTTCCCCAAGCTTTCCTATTTATGAAACCTCAAAGCTACACCACTGATCTTCTGAAATGCTTAATTATCTAAACAAAGTAAATAAACTCGTCCAGCCAAAAGTATGCTTGTGCATGAAGCCAATGTTTTACGGTTATAAAAAGTCAGACAAAAATAGTATGAAGTTAGAAACACATTATATTGCATTTTATTCACTGATAAAGTGAATAAAGCTAAATGGGTCATAAAAATATATATCCAGTTTTATAGGGCATGAGGCATATACAGCAGCAAAAATTTCTTTTTTTATTTTTACAGTAATTAAAAGTAAGCAACAAGCCCCGCAATTATCTGAGTAATTAGACTTTCTCAATTAAAAATGAATGCTGATAAGATTAGCTAGATTTCTAGGTCACTTTTATTTTGCACCACCATTAATTTATCCAGGTCAGAATCTTACAGCCAGCACTGGGGACTAAACAGGGAGTTCCTAGCTGTTAAGACTGATTTATTTTTTTCTTTTTAGGGAAAAAAATCCTACCAAGCTGAGGAATCAATGGGAAGATGCATTTAAAATAATTAGGACAGTGACTAATGTGTTGTAAACACTCAATATTAATGGTTATTATTTTATCAAAACACACTTTAAGTAAATGTGGAAATCTGAGAAAACTTACTCTCAAATAAAGAGGACCCTTTAAGATTGTTTATGGTAAGAATTAAATATACTTTTTCATTTGTTCTTATTCTTCTTGTTAATCTCATTACTCTTTCATTCATTTGGGGGAAATGATGCTTCCTTTAGATGAGGAGATTACAATAAGTAATAACTCTGAATTGAGGACTTGAGCAAAGCAGCTATCCAAAAGAAATGCATATATTTTAAACTTTAGGACAGATTATGCTTTTCATTGGGTAAAGCTTCACCTTCCTTTCCAATCAGGATTTGGATATGCAAGTGCAAAGCAAAGACACTTTTTTGCAAAGGGGAAATTTCAGATGCTTCCCCAAAGAGCCAAACTGTTTCACATACTCATGTAAAGATCTATTACAAGGATGGGAGCAGCTACTTTCTGAAGATTAGCTTTATTTTAGAAAGGCTTTTTTTCCAGTATGGAATTAGACATCCTTATGCCCTGTGCCTACTGTTGCTCAAATTTGGGTGTTGAGGGTGTTGAGGGTGTGTGTGTGTGTGTGTGTGTGTGTGTGTTCATGCACATAACTACACACACATGTATATGTACACACCTGTGTACAAGCATGCCTCGGCGATATTGTGTGTTTGGTTCCAGACTACCGCAATAAAGTGAGTATCACTATAAAGTGAGTCACATGAATGTTTTGGTTTCCCAGTACATATAAAAGTTATGTTTACACTATACTGTAGTCTGTTAAGTGTGCAATAGCATTATGTTTAAAAAATGTACATACCTTAATTAAAAAATACTTTATACCTAAAAAAAGTCAAAACAATTACAATAGTAACCTCAAAGATCATCAATCACAGATCAACCTAACAAATGAAATAAAGAAGTTCAAAATATTGCAAGAATTACCAAAATGTGACAGAGAGATACAAAGTGAGCAAATGCTGTTGGAAAAATGGAGACAATAGATTTGCTTGAAGCAGAGTTGCCACAGACCATCAATCTGTAAAAAAATGCAATTACCTGCGAAGCACAATGAAGCGAAAAGCAAGGTGTGCCCGTACAAGAAGCCCAGTGAGAATTCTGGAAGGAGGTATGCATCCAATCATTACTGGAAAAGAGACTATGAAGGAGACCTAGGCTTGATGTAGTGCAACAAAGACTTTGTAGCTGATACTGTGAATAAAAATTGAATAATCCAGAGTATAAGGGATACAGTGATTATTGCGTGATGATATGATTATCATGTGACACTGCCAGCTCAGAGTTGCAGAATAGTTTCCCCCAAAGACAGTAAGAATTCCCACGGTCAATCATCCTTCAAAATAATAAGTTCTGGCAAAAAAGATAAGGATTTTGATCTAGGGTGAGAGGAGAAGTTTCTTGGTACCTCCTGTGATTTAAGTCCTGCAGAGATGAGCACTGCTGGACTACTCCCACTGAGGGGGGTTCAGCGGGCCCCAAAGCTACAGTTCAACAGACCGGTTAAACCAAGATTTGGATAGCAGAAAACCCTATGGAAGCTTTATTAATTTTCAACTGCTGCTGTAATAAATTCCCCCAAACTTAATGGATTACAACAACACAAATTATCTTACAGTTAAGTAGGTCAGTCTCACATGGGTTTCATTAGGCTAAAGTCAAGTGTCAGCAGGGCTATGTTCCTCTTTGCAGGCTCTAGGGGACAATCAGTTTCCTTGCTTTTTCCAGTTTTTAGAGACCTGCTTCCTGTAACCTGTGGCTCACGGTCCTCTTCCTCCATCTCCAAAGCTAGCAACAGAGGGTACTGTCTTTCTCAAATCGCATCACTCTGACCTACTCCTCTGTGTCTCTTTTTTAGTATCCATGTGGCTATAGGATCCCCTCAGCTAACCCAGGAAAATCTGCCTATTTTTTTTTTAATTTTATTTATTTATTTATTTTTTGGCTGTGTTGGGTCTTCGTTTCTGTGCGAGGGCTTTCTCTAGTTGTGGCGAGCGGGGGCCACTCTTCATCACGGTGCGCGGGCCTCTCACTGTCGAGGCCTCTCTTGTTGCGGAGCACAGGCTCCAGACGCACAGGCTCAGTAGCTGTGGCTCACGGGTCTAGTTGCTCCGCGGCATGTGGGATCTTCCCAGACCAAGGCTCGAACCCGTGTCCCCTGCATTGGCAGGCGGATTCTCAACCGCTGCGCCACCAGGGAAGCCCATTCTGCCTATTTTAAAGTCAGCTAATTAACAACTTTAATTTCATATGCAATCTTAATTCTTTGTTGCCATGTAACATACATATTTATAGTTTCCAGGGATTATGATGTGGATATCTTTGGGGAGCCATTATTCTACCTAACAGAGGAGGTTTAAACCTATAGACCTAAAAATAAAAGTCATAGTACCAGTTTTCACTTGGTCCATGATATAATTCTGTTCTGGCATCCCCAAACATTCAATATCTTTATAGACACTAATTATTTTTGTGAAATGGCTAATGTAGTACATTTTACTGAATGAAAATGGCTATTTTAAGCCAATTGGTTATGTGTGAATTATTTTATTATTCCACTGATAGGTGGCACAGTAGCTCACAAAATAACAAGAAATTGAGTTTCAAATGAAAGTCATCCTATTCCTCCTCTTTTATTACTGATTTAACTCCATACAAGGGAATCACTACTGGCTGGGAACCATGAAAAATACTGCTCAGACACAGTGACACATAATATTTATATTCACCTGCTCTCACTTTTTTTCATGAAGATTTTTTGATAACTGCATCAAAGAATTCTTTGTTGAACACTTCCTTTTCAAGGGATTTTTAAAAAGCTTAACAAATTATCTGCATGTTCAAGTACTTTTTTTAGCATGAGAGTTCAGACATTTTTTTTAAATTTACTTTTTGAAATAAAATTCTTCACATATTTTATAGATTATTTTTCTCCCATTCAAAAATAGTTTTGAGAAAATATTTAAATTATAATGATACCTCCCAATTTGTATTTCAGTTTAAATATGTCACCACTTTTATTTTTACCTAAGAAATCACTTGTAATATACCTTCTCCTTTATAAGCACCACATAATTTTCCATATAAATCGTGATAAATCCTCATAGTGCATGCATTAACCTAAAAAGCAAAGCAGTATGTATTGTTTATGTATATACAGTAATAACAAAACCCACTGAGACAAAATGTGTTTCATGTTTCCAATTGGAACAGTCAATCTGTACCATGGAAAGTGTCAAAATGATTTTTTATAAAATATGATCCACATAGAGAGTACTACAGCCACATATTCTGTCTCTCTTCTCTATCTCTATCAATTCTTCTACCACATATGGAAATCCCAACTACAATCTAACATTCTTCTGCCCAACAGAACCATTCAATCCCTTTGATATGATGTGCTATTATTTATTTTTAGATAAAGTTTGATACTTTAAAATAGCCTGTTGCACCATACTGTGTATGATTATCACTTAGCTTGGGGATAAATTATTTTACACATTTCTTATAAACCTAAGGTCTACAATCAAACCTAAGGTCTACAATTTAACATACTTCATAATTTTAAAAATCACCTTCACCAGTATTCTTTTCTTTAAATGAAGATAATCAGGAAGACCTTTTCCAGCCTAAACAGACAATAAAATAGCCAATAAGAAGGAAAATATGAGGTGGAACCCAAACAACAATTCCAAAATGGGATGCTGACCATTTAGTTGCTTCTTAATATTATTAGTTCCTTGTATTAATTAGTAATAAAGTGAATTTAACCTATTAGCCTGATGATAGCTTATAAGATCAATCCTACTTAGAACTTTAAAATCCTGACATGAGGGACTTCCCTGGTGGTCCAGTGGTCAAGACTCCACGCTCCCACTGCAGGGGGCACCGGTTCGATACCTGGTCCTGCATGGCACGGCCAAAAAAATCCTGACTTGATCTTTGGATATATTACTAGCCTTCCCTCTATCACTAATCTACTAATCTAAAACCCATGGTTTCAACAAACATTTACTGTGCACTTACTAAAAAGCAGGCACTCTTTTAGGCCCTTAAGAGTTCAGCTGTGAACAAGAATGAGTCCTAAGTCACCATCTATTAGATGACTGGACAAGCCTAGAACTACCAACCGTATTGTGATAAGCCAGCAGTACTACAGTAAGAACAATCTCCCCTGGAATATAAGTCAAAATTAATTCTTCCTGGAGAGTTGAGGTGTTTTCTATTGCATTGTACATCACTGATACAATTAAAGTTAAATATGAGAAAGACCAATAGTACTGTTTACTCTGTTAATATTGTACTAAACAATATTAAACTTAAAAAAACATCAACTGAACATATTTTGAAGACAAATCATTGGACCTTGCATATCATACTCTAATGCAGTGATGTCTTATTCTTACATCCTTTTATCTAACTCAAATATAAATGGACCATTGTAGGCACTAAATAAGTATTCATTATGTGAGTAAATGAATAAAGTAAATTGCATTACCAACTTGCTCCTACCTATCCCAGTAGTCTCCTTGCCTGCCTAGTGCTTTGGACTGTGTCAGTCCTCTATTGCGTAATCAGATTTCTGGCCCGTACCTGCCTTGTTTCTCTTATTCTCTCTCCCTGTGCATCGAGAAGATCTCCCCATGAATGCATATAAACACACACACTCACACACACACAGAAAATAAGGCAGTACAGCTCCCTTTACATCTCTTACCTCAGAGATCAAACTAGCTTAAGTAGAGGGAGGAGCATCCAGCTAAAACTTTTAAGGTATGGGTAAAGTTAATCTAAACCACACTTGAGAGAAATAAAATTAGATATGTTTGCTCTGTTTTGTCTTTATTCCACAAATATAGACATTCTCCTCAGAGGATAGCAGATACCTTAATTAATATTTTAATACTCTCAATATTCATCTGGGCTCCCAGATAAGAAAGGAAGTTATTATGTCGTTTCCCTAATCCTGGCTTCAGTTAAATATTAAATAGCAACATGGTAATTTGTGAAGAATAAAAACCAATTTTGAACATATTCCAATAAAAATTATGAAAACGACCATTTTCTAAGGTAGATGAAATACAAGACAGATAATTTCACAGGCTATGCTCTCCATTAACAGTTATTAATGGAAAATATTTCTTTTTTCACATAACCATTAGATATTATGATTAGAAACCACTAGAATATCAAAGAAAACAGCTGATCTCAAATGCAGTGTGCATAATAGGAAATAACATAAGGACAGATTTAAAACAAGAGACTAAGAACAATTTAACATGTACCTAAGACCACAGAAACATGCTATCCTGATGCTGGTTAAACAAAGCACATAATCTTTCTGGGGCTCAGTTTACTCAGGTGTGAAATGCAGTGTGAAAGAAGAGCATCCAAACAGTTGGGAGAGCAAATGCTAAGGCCTTGAACTGTGTAATATCATTCTGGATGCTGTGCACAAAAGGTATTGAAGGTAGAGCCAGAATGGAAGCAGAGCCTGCAGTTAGCAAGCTCTTCCTGTGGTCGAGGAAAGAGATGAAAACTTTTTGACCCGGGGTGGTGACTGTAAAGAGGGAGAGGTACCAAAGACTTAGTGATCTATTCTGAAAGTATAACCCACGAGGCATCATGATGGATTGAAATTTAGGGATAACAGGGATTGGTGAAAGGATGATTTGCAGGTTTTGCTCTGAGCAACTGAGCGAATAGATGATGGCACCATTTACTGGTCTAGGGGAAACTGGAAGAGGCTATCGCTATGAAGATATTTGTTCAAATGATCATTTTCATGAAGAAGATAATGATATAGATATTGCATAAAAATTGCAGATACAGTTTATACTCAAATACAGTTCACATTAAAATTACATATGAAACAACCTTTAATTTTGAGGCAACAAGTTGATGTAATATTTTACTACAAATACTTATAATACTTCATTTTATCCATGTTTAAAGCTGTTTAAATTACCAACCTCAAGTAATTTAAAAGACTGATTTATTATTACAAAGATTCCTGATCCATGCCTTTAATGTCAATGCAGACATGGTCAGTTCAAGGGAAAAAAAGAAACACCCTGAACTCATCCATGTGTTTAGAAGACAAATTAAATCATCTTTTAAATAGCCCCAGGATGGTCTCAGTCATTAAAGAGCAGAAGGCTAATAAAACAACTGTTCCTACTACATCGTTTGCTAAGTTTTATAAGTAGATGTCCTCCCTTATATATTTTATTGTCAATATATGTTATCTTTATTGAGAAGTAGTTCTTCCATAGCTCCCAAAAAGGTTAAGAACCCAAGGTGTATCACAGGCCAATTTCTCTCGTTCATGTTGACTTAAAATAGTTTAAAGAGCTTTTTCTCATGTTGGAGGTGATTCACTGCACTAGGTTTAGCTTTTAAAAACACCCTGCTCAAACCTATGAGTGTCTATGTGTGTGTACATGCGTGTGCACACATGTGGATTTACGACTTTTGCCAACGTGAGCTGATGCATCAGTCCTAAAGAACAGCTTTAAACATGCGAGAAAAAATCCAGTATTAGAAATCACACATATTCAAGAGAAAACAATATCTACCAAATCTTATTCAAAATGGTAAAGGACTTTATTATTTAATAAATCAATGGACTTTGAAACAAATAAGGAAATAGAACAGCAGGTTAGGTTCCTCCTCTAAAATCACCTTCACTATTTACAGATTGATGTATTTAAGTCCAGTGAATAAAATTAAGGAAGCCGAGCAAGGACAACTGTAAAGATCCAGTGGATTTTACTTTAATACTCCACCTGAAAGATTATAACGCATCCACATTTTCATTGGACATAAACATTTATTAGAAGGGGATGCTGTTTCCAAACATGTTTCATATTTTTAAAAATATTCTACTACATGTTACTTAATTTGTGTGGATGAGGTCACATTCTGTCATGTATAATAGTTACCCATGTACTTGCTTGTTGGCTCATACTGAATTGTCAGTTCCTTGGAAGATTCTATACTTTTTTTTTTTTATGCATCTGGGGTATATAGAACTCTTCCTTACATAAAGTTGTTAATCAATAAGTGATGAATTAAAATGAATTTCTACTTGATAAAATAATGACCCTGAGGCAAATAAATTTTAAAAGGGTTTTTAGTGTCTGAGACAAACTACAAGGTCAGAAATAGAAGGAGAAGCTCCAAAATCTCTAGTTTATTAGTGGTGCGGGTATATCCACTCACTGGAGAAAAAAAAAAATCCAAGTCTATCTCGCTACCTGCCCAACACTGAGCATTACAAAATCATTCTTTTTTATTTTTAGGTTAATCTATATGCATTCAACACAGTAAAAGACACATATTAGGTAAAATAATACTGCTCTGTAATAATGCTGGAATTGGCTTATATAAGTAGCAAGTGTTTAAGTTCTGACAGTAAATTCTAATTTCAAAAGTTTCCATTTCTTCTGTAAGATTAAAGTTCTCAGAATTATTATGGTTATTCGGTGCCTCCTGATCAATTTCAGAAAAGATTACTTTAAACAAATGAAAGCATTCCTTCAAGCGCTGGCTACCTTTGACTGCCATTTGACTCACCAGTACATATTAAGATTAAGGTGAAGAAGAATGGAGGAGTTATCAGTTTTTCCTTTTGCAATATTTTTTTTCCTTAAAATATATGTTTCCACTTACTACGAATACACAGATAATATCATTTAATAGAAAACTTATGTCATATATTACTGAAATCTCACTGCAACTAATATTTTTTTTTGTTTTTTTGTTTTGAGATCAATATGTAAAGGAGATCGTTTAATTTTACTGGAGGATGTACACACAAATCCTTTCTAAATGGAAAGACACAACATATTGTTATGTACAAAGATTTTATATCAACCTTTCCAGATAAATATACATTTTAATGAAACTCCAACCAGCTTTCCGATGGGAACTTTGTTTATTGTGTTGGTTGACTGTTTTGTTTGAAACTCATTTTCCTTCATTACCCAACCTGAAGTGTCCGTCTCACACTGGTCACTGTACATCCTACCTCCATGTTTTATTTTGCTAGAACACTGTCTCTTCCCTCAGCTTTACAGAATTATAATTGACATAAAGCACTGTGTAAGTCTAAGATGTACAACACAGTGATTTTATATGTGTATATATTACAAAATGATTGCCACGATAAGTTTAGTTAACACATCCATTACTTCACATAGTTTCAATATTTTCTTTTTTTCCGTAGTGAGAAATTTTAAAAATCTACTCTCTTGGCAACTTTCAAATACGCAATGCAATATTGTTAACTATAGGCACCATGATTTACACTACATCCCCAGAACTTATTCATCTTATAACTGGAAGTTTGTACCCTTTGACTACTTTCACCTATTTCCCCACCTCCAACCCTATGCCCCACCTCTGGCAACCACTTCTGTTGCCTGTTCTCTGCTTCTATGAGCTTAAGTATTTTTTAGATTCCACAAAGAGAGATCATACAGTATCTGTCCTTCTCTGTCTGACTTACTTCACTTAGCATAATGCCCTCAAGTTCCATCCATGTTGTTGCAAATGGCAAAATTTTCTTCTTTTTTATGACTAACATTCCGGTGTATACATATACCACATTTTCTTTAACCATTCATCCATCAAGGGACACTTAGGTTGTTTCCATATCTTGGCTATTGTAAATAATGCTGCAATGAACATAGGAGTACAGAAATCTCTTTAGTTTCCTTCAGATATATACCCAGATATAGAATTGCTGGATCAGGCAGTAGTTGGTTTTCAATTTTTTGAGAAACCTCCATACTCTTTTCCATAGCAGCTGTACCAATTTACATTCCCACCAGCAGTGCCCAAGGGTTCCCGTTTCTCCACATTCTCACAAGCACTTGTTATCTCATCCTTTCAATAACAGCCATTCTAACAGGTGAGGTGATATCTTATTTTTTTAATTTTATCTTATTTATTTTTTATACAGCAGCTTCTTATTAGTTATCTATTTTATACATATTAGTGTATTATAAGTCCATCTCAATCTCCCAATTCATCCCACCACCACCACACACACCACCCCCTGCTGCTTTCCCCCTTGCTGTGCATATGTTTGTTCTCTACATCTGTGTCTCTATTTCTGCCTTGCAAACTGATCCATCTGTACCATTTTTCTAGGTTCCACATACATGGGTTAATATACGACATTTGTTTTTCTCTTTCTGACTTACTTCACTCTGTATGACAGTCTCTAGGTCCACCCACATCTCTACAAATGACCCAATTTTGTTCCTTTTATGGTTGAATAATATTCTATTGCATATATGTACCACATCTTCTTTATCCATTCGTCTGTCGATGGGCATTTAGGTTGCTTCCATGACCTGGCTATTGTAAATAGTGCTGCAATGAACACTGGGGTGCATGTCTCTTTTTGAATTATGGTTTTATCTGGGTATATGCCCAGTAGTGGGACTGCTGGATCTTATGGTAATTCTATTTTTAGATTTTTAAGGAACCTCCATACTGTTCTCCAACGTGGCTGTAACTATTTACATTCCCACCAACAGTACAAGAGGGTTCCCTTTTCTCAACACCCTCTCCAGCATTTGTTGTTTGTAGATTTTCTGATGATGCCCCTTCTAACCAGTGTGAGGTGATACCTCATTGTAGTTTTGATTTGCATTCCTCTAATAATTAGTGATGTTGAGCAGCTTTTCATTGCAACTAATATTTCAAACCATCAGATTTACTTGTTTAATGAAAATGTAAAGCTTAATTTATCTCCTACTTCCTTAATACTCTATATTTTATACTTTTTTTTCTTATTTTTCACATGCAGTTCTTTTATGTTTTGGTGGAGGAAAAATAGGAGATACAACAGTGCAGAGAAAATTACATATAAATTATTTAATTTTTATCCAGGAGCTTACATCTTATTCATTTTTATATTTGTTATATTTTGAACTGGGTGAGATTTGTCCTTATTTTTAGCCTTTTCAAACCTGGTTCCTGCACCAAGGTTCTCCAAATACCCAAGTACTCAATGATTCTTACTGTTCTAGGCTATTCTTTCCCCACTTCCTGCCAATATATGCTCAGACTCCCTTTGGTTAACAACAACTACACCAATATCATGGTCTACTATTATGTTTTAGGTGATATGAGGTACATTTATCAAGGGCTTCACCATGTACTCTTGCCTATTGAATGGTATTAATTTTAAATAAAACAGTTCCCAAGAGATCTCAAAAGAGCCACTCCTCTTCGTCAGGCATATATGTATATTCATTTCACTTTAAATGCTTTAACCTATAGCACCTCTACCAATAGAACATTAATGAAACGATTTTTAAAACACTTTTGCAAGGTGTTCACTTGTCCAGCTGATTCTATACAGACCCAAGTTCTCAACTGGCTCCAATAATAAATCCACACAAAGAACTGCGCCATACAGAGAAACTTAGATATTCAAGCCTAGGTAAAATGTACATTTTTACTTAGTCCTTCTTAAGATTCTCTCTCCCTGTCTCTGTCTCCCCCTTTTTTTGCCAATCCATATTTTAGAGAGTAGATAAGAGATGTTTACATCACAAGCTGATGAGGAAATATCTGAGATAGACGTTTTGGCATACCTTAAGCGATGCTTTTGCCATCTAGAGTTAACAAGAGAGAGAGTAGAAGGGAATATATTCATAATTGGTTAGTGTTTCGCTTTGATAACTTTAGTGTGCCTTGGATACGACCCCAAACTTGCAAGATGTGTAAACATCCTTCCACTTTGATTAATTATTTAAGTATTCTCTAAGGAAGATATCATAGTATAGAGACAGAATCCAGTATCTCTCTTGGTCTGGACTCCTGTTTGTATGACTTTTACATTTATTTCCAGCACATTTGGAATCAACTGATTGATGTCCCTCCATTTAAAAAGAAAGTCAATTAGCTCTGTAACAAAGAGAGCAACTCCTTTTTTTTTTTTTTTTTTTTTTTGGCAGTACGCGGGCCTCTCACTGCTGTGGCCTCTCCCGTTGCGGAGCACAGGCTCCGGACACGGAGGCTCCGCGGCATGTGGGATCTTCCCCGGACCAGGGCACGAACCCGTGTCCCCTGCATCGGCAGGCGGACTCTCAACTGCTGCGCCACCAGGGAAGCCCCGAGAGCAACTTCTTAATCAATGCAAAGAAAAAAATCAAGGAGGAGGACAGAAATATTCTGCATTACAATTATTTTCTGTAGTAGTTACAAGCAGGGAATCTCAACTCCAATTCACTAAGCTGAGTGACATAGGCAAGTTACTTACACTCTTCAGTTGTAAATGGCCATAATAATAGTGTCTACTTCCTGGGGCTGTCATGAGAATAAAATAAAATTATACTTATAAAATGTTAACTACTGTGCCCAGCACTTACAAATGTTCGGACAGTATTACACCAGAGCACATCAACATTCCTGTACAAATGCTACTCCGGGTTTCAGAAAACAAGAGTTTTTCTGAGATTCTTGGGAACCAGTTCAACCACCACAAATCGTTAAATAAAAAGTTACGGCTGCAGAAGAAAAACTATATTTTCGCAAGTGTGCTCATCAGCATCTTGCAAATACTGTGACAATTACAGGAAAATCGTATTATAATTATGAACTAGTCTTCAGGAGACTTGTTGAACATCTTCAGTGTAACTGAGTCTGTGTGCACGTGTACGTGTGCGTGTGTGCGTATGTGTGTGTGTAACGTCGCCACTGATGAATTCAACCTATAGTTCAAGTTTGCTGTGAAGTGTTAGATTATATTCTGGAGCTCAAGGATATCAAGGACTACCACCCAGAAACGCAGCTGTGAACCATCAAAATCCCTCAGATCTGGAAACTGGAATGGGTGGGAAGGTCACAGGAAAAACAGTAAGATTTTAAATGGGTAATTATTTAATTTGGGGAGAGTTGCCTTTATTCTGGAGGAAGGCAAAATAATTAGGAAGATCAGCTCTCTCTAATTAAGATAATTTACAGGAATAGAAAGGGAAGCAACGTTTAATTTCCGCAATATTCCAGGCACCTGACATATGTTTTAGCTACTATTTCTGAATGCGTATTACAGGCTAAATACTTAACAGGCATTATTTAACTTAATCCTTGCAGTAACTGTATGAGGTAGATATTATTGATTCAACTTTGCACATGAGCAAAACTGAGGCTCAGAAAGTTTCCCAGCGCCATATAACTAATTAATGGCAAAAACTGGATTTCAACCCAAGGCTAGTTGGCTCTATGAATAAAAGGTTAAATCAGGCCTAAGCTTGCCTAGAAGAATGACCAGAGAATTTTGTTTTCCTAGAACTATGGAGTTGAGATAACTGGGAAAGTTGTACCTCTTTTGTTTGCTAACTAGAACTGCTCTTAGGCTAGTGGAGGAGGGGCTGTGAATCGATAAGCAGGCCTTTATCTTCTGTTACTAGAATGGTATTAAATATTGGTGGGAAATCGTGGCTAGAACTTCTTTGTGTCAAGTGGCCCACACTGACCCTGGCTCTTTCCCCATGTGGATAAGGGGCAAATGTGTGTATTTTGGGTGTTTCTGGGCCACCCAATGACATAAAGATTCCATGCCAGCATCTCTCATGCTTTGTATCCTTCTACACAGCTAAGTAAATGTAGTATTAGATTACATTCTACTGCATCTGTGAGTATAATTGCCAATTTGATCCCCTTGCAGCTACAGTGATATTGCAGGCTCCAATGATTGTTATATCCTGTCACTAAAAGTCATATACCCAGCTGAAACACAGACTGTTTAGCAAAATAATCCTAGATAAACAGCTTGTGATTAAAGCCAACCTATTTCTGGCATTAATATCAGAGATCACGAAGTTAACTAAAGCAGTTTGCTTCTTTTAAATGGATTTATAGGATCACAAACTTGTACTGTGAAAAAACTATTTTACTGCCATTTTAATTTTTTTCTTTACTTTTATTATCCCTTTGTTATTATTAAAAATTCCTCTGGAATAAGAGGCTTTATCAGCTATGCCAATGAAAGATATTTTTACTGGCTGAAAAACGGATCATCAAACCCCTGATGACAGGGCACAGCGATACTAGTTAGGATCAAAGTGAGAGAGGAAGAGAAAAAAGGAAAAATAAATAAAAGGACAAAGAGCCAGGGACCACCTCTGCACACAGGTTGTCCTGGACAACGCTTTGGTGGAATCACTGTGTGCGTGAGAGCGTCATTCTATCACGTCCGTGAAGTAATAAACAGAAGAAGGGATGGAGAGAGAGAGAGCTGTGCGGACAGCAGATAAGGCAAGTCCCTTAATCCTAAAAGAGAATGTTTTTGGTAGCCAGTCTTATGTGACAGCTAGTCTATTTCTATTTTATCTGGTGGATAAACCATTTCTCATTAACGGTAGGACTGTTAGCAATAAGCAATGCTCCAGTAATTGAAGATTTGAACAGCAGGCTTAGTCACCTCTTGAGGAAGAAAATGCTAGACGTCTTAAAAAAAAAAAAACATGGGACAACAGATTCTGGGTTTTAACCTCTAAAAAGACATACCTAAGGAAACAAATGTTCTATTGCAGCTACTTTTACCTTCGCTGTATGATAGTCTCACCTGACGAGCTTTTAGAAATTGCTGGTGTCAGGGCCCCATCTCAGACCAATAAAATCAGAATATCTGCTCCAACCCCAATGTTTTCATAAATCTCCCCAGGTGATTTTACTGGGCAGTCCAGTTGGAAAGAACATGGACTCTGAGGAGAGGTAAAGCTGAATTCGATTCCTGCTCATCTTTCTATTGGCTGTGTGATCTTGGTTTTAGTAAAGCTCTCTAAGCCTCAGGTTTTCCATCTATAAAATAGGATAAACTGCCCTAGAATTATTGTATAAAAGAAATGTGAGGTTCCTAAAACATGGTTGTCCTACTTAAATTTTAGTTACATTTTACCAAAAAGAGCTTTGCATATTTGAATTTACATCACTGGTGATAAATTAGAAAAATATTTTTAGGGGAAAACTGTGTTTTGATTTGAGGTAAAAGTTTACTCAGCAGTATTTTTTAAAATCTCACAAGAACCATACTGCAGAACAATTGATTATTTCTAAAAAGTAAAAACAGTAGATTTCAACCATCTTATTAAATTTTAATAATACATAACATCCCCAAGCACTTAATAGCTGTTACAGTTTCCTCATTTCTCAAGTAGATAGCACATGACCCACTAAACCCACAAGTTTGCCATAAGCCAATAAATCTAAGAGTGTACTTTATTATTTTTAAGTATAATCACAAGACTACTATAAAGTCTCTGGTCCCTTTCATAAGAATTAAATCCCATTTTTATGAGAATTAAATTATCCTGTATTAAGAAATGGCATCAACCAAGACTCTAGTTCATTACTATTTTATCCAAATACTACTGTAAATTAATATATTTTCACCTTATATTTCATATTCTAGCTGTTAAATGGCCCATGCATTTTTATAGAGAGAAATTATTTAATTGGAAAACATATGTACCAACCTGATACCTTTTTTTCCCAGCACTCAGTTTTAAGGTTTTCAAATATCCATTTGCAAGTTCTGTGATATATCCTATTTTTTAATCAAACACAATTAATTCCATTTTGAAGACTGTGAAATGAACAAAAATGTCCCAGCTATAAGCAACATATGCTTTACTTTCAAATACCATCATTGACTTTATTAAAACCTCAAAGAAATTTCCAAACTATGCCATTTTATTTTCATTTTCCATAATTGTTTAAATATTCAAAATGTTTTTTTATAAAAAGGTCAATTTATTATACCTTTTGTTTGGTGGGATATCAGTGCCCTTTAAAACCCTACTATTCAAGTACAAATGATTATGTTTACAAAGTATTTACAGTTTCAGTCTTCTTCCTTTATATTTTAAAACACAATAACTATCTGGTTACAATAGTGAACAAAAAATCCTGAAGGTGGCAAAAGGGAAAGCCTCTGCCTTAGGAGGCTCACTGCAGCCTCCTGCTTCCCCTGGATCCTCCAAACACTGCCCAGCCTCCACTGGAACAAATGTCTCTGAATTAAAGAAAAACTGGGTGACTGCTTTCCATGGTGGCCAATTCTAGATTGACAGTGTTTTGGCTGCTGTCTTTATATTTTATGTTCTGAAGATTTCTCTCATTCATTACCATTGCATTACATGGGAACCCTGTTCTACAAGGTAATGTGGAATTCTGCCAACAGTAACAATCTGAGGAAGCCTGGAAAACAACGTCCTAAACTTACACTTAAATTGGGAAGGTTTAGTTTAACCTTTAAAACAGAAGGCCAAGAAAACAATACACTGGAACTTTTACCTAAATGACACTATTGAAGACTATGAGGTCACTGGTGACATCAAGATGTTACTAAATAGAGTGATACCAGTAAAACTATTTTCTGTCCCATATTTTGCAATAGGGAATCGCTGAAGAAAACACACTTCTTTCACTTACACAGTAAGACAGGGCAGGGGTTCCACACCGCAAATATTCAGACCCCAGTTCTGTTGTCTTAGAAAGCTTTTGAGAGATTTTTCTAAATTATCTTCTAGTGTTCTAGATTAATAGAGGACGTTTATTCAGGTAGCTATGTCTAGGATATTCTAAACACTCAACATTTCACCATCATCTACAAAGAGACCTTCAACACTCCATGAAGGATAAGAACAAAACCAATAGGCAGCACAAATTAAAATAGGCTGAAAAGGAGAATTCCCTTTTAGTTCTGCACATTTGAGGATTAAAAAAAAAAAAAAAAAAGTAGGAACTCTCCTCAGTACCCAGACACGAAGCACAGAAAGCCTCCTGCATGCCGTACTCTCTCATTACAGCATGTGCTGAACCACAATGAACAAGTGAGAAGGCAAATTATAGTGTTCTGTTTTGGCAAAATGCTCTTAGTAAGTCTACACCCTCCCATGATAAACAACAAACACAAATATCAACTACAAAACACTTTAATTACTCATAGCTGCTAATATCTCATGTATTACTTAAGATATGAGTTTTATTAAAATCATAACAGAGGAGCAACACATATTTTTTCTAATATATTTCCTTAACAGTCTAATGGACTCCTAGTGATGGTACCTGGGGACACCATCCACAAGATATGTATTATATGTCATTCAGCACTGGAACATGGTGGATGTATTTCCCAACTGTTTAAACAATTTATAGATGGCCTGTCATTCAATATTATTTCTCCTGACTGCATAGGCCTAGGATATTATACTTCCCCAACTTAAATAAAAAACAGTTGTAAAAACCATCCCGGTAAAGTAATTAAAAAGAGATTCCCAGTTACCTAGGCAAGGATTACACTCAAATGCTTCTGAATATATTTGGTATAGAACCTCATCCACTACGCAAATCTTAAATCACATGATTAGACTATATTTCATTATTTAAATTCCACAATCAGGACTTCCCCAGTGGCGCAGTAGTTAAGAATCCGCCTGCCGATGCAGGGGACACAGGTTCAACCCCTGGTCCGGAAAGATCCCACATGCCGCAGAGCAACTAAGCCCGTGTGCCACAACTACTGAGCCTGTGCCCTAGAGCCCGCAAGCCACAACTACTGAGCCCACGTGCTGCAACTACCGAAGCCTTCATGCTCCATGGCCTTCAAGCTGCAACTACTGTGCCCCCGTACTGCAACTACTGAAGTCCACACGCCTACAGCCCATGCTCTGCAACAAGAGAAGCCACAGCAATGAGAAAACCATACACCGCGACGAAGAGTAGCCCCTGCTCGCTGCAACTAGAGAAAGCCCGCACACAGCAACGAAGACTCAATGCAGGCAAAAAAATCAAAAATAAAATACATTCCACAATCAAGTGAGAAACTATATTACTTAACTGTAACAATGAATAATACTCCTCTTATTTTAACAAATAAACTCCTAACAGAAATAAAAGATATAAATTGGCTGACTGTTTTCTATAAGAGCAAAATTGGATAAATTATAAAAGAACATAAAGATGATGAGAAAATACCAAATTATGGTATAAAGGGTAAATTCAGGCCATGTACTACACACGCAGATATCATTTTTAATGTTTGGAGGTCTCTTTATTGTCTAAACGGGTGAATTTGGGACAGTTACATTCAATTATTTCTGTCATCCAAACAACCAAAATGGATCAGCAGAACAAAAATCACTTCAATTCATTAGTGATTGGCTCAAACTGTCCTGAAAAATATTCATTTTCTATGTTATCTGAACTAAGAATAAGGTAGAAAATAGGATATCAAAAAGAGATGTGAAAGTCATTCTCTCTTTCTCTTCCCCCTCCTTCTCTCTCTCTCTGTCTCATGTGCCTTTGTTACCTTTTCAGGCTACTGGAAACTATATATTAATGTATTAACTTTTTAAATTTGTTTCAATAAGCAATCTGAAAATTCTCCATCAGGAAACAGGAGATCACAGCAGTAATATCTTAATGTTAGTATAATCATCTCTATCACAATATTGATATAGTATCTTTTTTTTTTTTTTTTTTTTTTTTTTGCAGTACATGGGCCTCTCACTGTTGTGGCCTCTCCCGTTGCGGAGCACAGGCTCCGGACGCGCAGGCTCCGGACGCGCAGGCTCAGCGGCCATGGCTCACGGGCCCAGCCGCTCCGCGGCATGTGGGATCTTCCCGGGCCGGGGCTCGAACCCGTGTACCCTGCATCGGCAGGCGGACTCTCAACCACTGCGCCACCAGGGAAGCCCGATATAGTATCTTTATCCTCATTTTTATGCTAATATTTGTATACTATTATTGGTAACCTTTTTACCCACATAGAAAGTTTTCATTTATTTATTTTGCTATGTATTACAAAGTACTGCCTCACTGCCCCTTAAAGATTTTTCTCCTATAGTAGCAATGATAAATCTGAGGATGCCTCAAAGTCATCGGCTAAAGTCATCTTTAACTCAAATGCATTCAAGTATGTTAAAGTGGCAGTGGACAGTCAAAGCTAGTTGTGCGATGTGTCTGCCCATAGAAAAAAAAGGTGTGTAAAAAGAGGAAGGTTCAAGATAAAAACCTAAAAATAGTCAAGGACATTCTAATAAGTATCCTTACTCTAATGATATGCAGACTAGAAATATGTTAATCACATTTCTCTGGACTTCTACACTGGCCATCAGTTTTTCTAAAGCCTCATTATGTATCATTGCTAGTCTCTGTTCTAAGCAATGCTAATAGAAGTATATATTTAAAGTATTTAACACAGTATTTCCCAAATTCCTTTGCTAAAAGGTTGTGTTGAATATACATTAAGCAAATGAGATGGCAACACTAAATCTACTAATGTAGTCCATTCCTTTGCTAATACAATAATGGCATCTCTAATTTGCTCATTTCAACTGCAATCCACTGATGTTCAAAATTAAAGAAATATTTTCATTATTACATTTAACACTATTAAATGATATAATTTGGTTTTAATGATCAAATTTTAATATCTTTTAAAAGAAATGCTGGAAAAAGTGGTCTCCTGCTGACATAATAGGAACATTATTCTGCTATTATCATATCTGTATAAGCAGTTGATGATACTTTCTATTTTCTGTAGTAGAGTAAGTAGACTAAGAACTGTTCTTCCAAGAAACTCAGGATTTAGTTTTAGATAATTACAATGTGTATTATCTCTAAAGACACTCTGTCAGAGATAATGATATACATCAACAAAACAGTACAAAGGAACATATATTTTGTTACTTTGTCATCAAAAAGGCAATGGCCATTTTAATATATGTACTATTAAAATACTTTTTTAATATATGGAAAATAGAATACTCTGCACTGCAGAGAGTTTGGCTCTAAAGAGTGTGAGATATTTACAATAATAACTTCTAGTTGAAATGTTATACACATGAGGAACACCAGTATATTCCAACCTCATTAAATTCTCTGAAAACAAAGATATTCCACAATGGGTTCTAGAAAAAAAACAATCTAAATGATATGAAATGAGTGTGCCTGTCCATAAAAAGTTCGAGTTATTTATTTTAACAACACCCTTCTGAGTTGGTATGGTTTTACTCTTTCCATTTTAACTTAGTGTAAACTACTTATTACCATTTCTTGTTGTTAATGGTATCAAAATGCGATGAACAGAACAAAGCTGTTAGAAACAAAAACGCCACTTGCTCAAACGATATCAAACCCAAAAAGAGGCCTTAAGGACTTTCTCCTCTTTTATAGTAAAAGCAATATATTTTCTCTTGAATACTTTTTTAAAGACTAATCAGCTGCATGCATGCAAAGTGAAGTCAGAGACCATTTATTCACGAGTAAAACTTTCCAAAAGGTAGAGCTAATTCGTGGAAAAGTAGACTCTAAAAGCAACTGAAGGACTCCCCTGGTGGCGCAGTGGTTAAGAATCTGCCTGCCAATGCAAGGGACACAGGTTCGAGCCCCGGTCCGGGAAGGTCCCAGATGCCGCGGAGCAACTAGGCCCGTGCGCCACAACTACTGAGCCTGCACTCTAGAGCCGATGAGCCACAACTACTGAGCCCGGGTGCTGCAACTACTGAAGCCAATGCGCCTAGAGCCCATGCTCCGCAACAAAGAGAAGCCACCACAATGAGAAGCCAGTGCACCGCAACGAAGACCCAAGGCAGCCATAAATTAATTAATTAATTTAAAAAAATAAAATAAAAACAACTGAAGAGTGATGCAGGGATTAGCCAGGCAGAAAATAGAATCTGTGTCACCATCCTCATGCTGTTAAAATGAAGTGGATTAAAACCAAACTAATTGGCTTGTGAATGTCATTTTGAGGTTACAAATATTTCTTGAAAGCCCTAGTGTTCATCAAATTTGACTCTCATCATTCATTTTTCATTCTAAAGTTACCCTGGTAAGCCACAGATGATGTGCACATCATCTTGCCCATCACAAATGGAAATGACTTACTACAGTCAAAAGTCATCTAGAACCGGCACAAATTTTTATCTCCAATTTTTTTATTACTTTTAGAACATCTACACTTTGTTATTCACAAGGAAAAGCTGACAAAGCATTCTCTTAATGCATAAAGTATTGTGTGGATTTGCAAACAAACCAACTTGTTTGAAACTCAGGGAAGCAAACAATGCACGTGAAACCCACAATGCACTACTGTGCGTGTCTTACAGGGAAATCAGGAGAGAGAGTGAATTGAATGATTCACAATAGGATATGTTTTGAAGGAGATAAACCTTTTATATCTATAAGCATAAAGATGCATAAATTATTAAATTTTACCCTACTAGTACTTGTTTTTGCATATGTTAACATTTAAACACACCAGAAACAGCTCCTGAAATTGCTTATGCTAATGCCTATTGCTACTCATTTTAAAAGGCAATTCCACTTAAAATCAAACCTCAGGCCTCAAAACACCAATTAAGGCCAAACAAAGCATACCAAAGTCGATATATGCAAGATATGAAAAGCTCCAAATTATATTTCAATGACTTTTTAATTTATAAATCAACCCAATCAATAAAGCATATGTTTAAAATTCTAAAAACATTTTTGGGCAGGTATTTTTTAAGCCAAATATAACTTCAATGCCCCCAATAATAAAAATCTCCCCAAATATAAAGCTAAATGTTTCATTAGCTTCCTAAGGGGCATATTAGATATGAAACGAAAACTGCTTTGGGGAATAGCTGACATCGTCATGTATAAGCTAAAGAACCAATAATTGGTTAAATAAAAATATGAACTTCTGAAAGGTAATTACTATACAGGACATGCAAGAAGTCCGTTGAGTCTCGCCTGTTAGATACACTGAATAGCCTGTTCTAAGTCTTAGATTCTAAGAGATGCTATTCTGTGTTTTGCGACTAACTAATCAGTAAATAAAAATCCTTATGATTTGGTTAATTTTTTTCTTTCAATTATCACTGATATCGTCTCTTGAAAAATACTGAGCAATAATTTTTAAATGCATATTTGAGTATTTCCCTAACATACTGGCAGGAACTGATAGACACTTAAAAATATAATTTAAGATTTATTCTGAATCCTTATCTTATTGAAAGCCAAAAAACCTTTAAGAAACCAGTTTAGGAGACAGAATGCTCTTGGAAGGGAGTCCATAAATAGCAAAAGTTTTCAGATCGAAGAGTTTACTGGCAAAATGAAACCATAAGTGGTAGTTTGATCTCTATTAATCAGCTTGTATTTCATACTGTACCTGGTTGACTTTGAATTATCAAGTTTGAGATATTACAATGGTGTGCCTATATGACATGCATTTCAACATACACTTTCCATTTAGGAGAACATATGGAATTGGGTGTATCAGGCTATTTTATGCTATAAAATATATTATTTATTTAACTGCCCTTTTCTGATTATAGGCTTATCAATCTATTTTCTGACTGTGATGTGGATGCCTATCTAGGTTCCCTTACTTCATTGATTCAAAGGAGGACTTAGAGATCAAAAGCCATTTTATCACTTAGCAAGGAAAAGATCTATTTTAAACTTACTCTTACTATTTTACGAAAGGATAAGGCACACACAAGAATATCCCAAACAGAAACTGACTACCATATGTGGATTTAACGGAAAAAAAAAACCTATTAACAGGCTTATCCTTCAGATTCATACACTATAGCTTTCACCCTCAGGGGCTGGAGTCATATTTTCATTATGTCTGCCCTCTCTACCTCACTAGAGTATGAAAAAACACATATATCAATCGGTACTAAGAGTCAATAGTGAGGTAACCCTCCCCCAATCCTTCAAAACAAGGAAATATGATTGATACAACTGCTCCCAGCTAAACTGGGGCAGGAAGGACACTGACCATCTACTGAAGCAATAATAAGAGGTTACAGGAGTCATGCATTATCTAAAGGAGAAGAAACATTTCTAATGAACTTAATCTGATTCCAACTTCACAAACATTTGTATTGCTATAGTTTTCCCTTCCCAAGTCCATGTGCTTATCAAGAGCAATATAGAGGTCAATTAGATATGAGTATTCTGGTTCTTGTGATTGTTAAATATCTCATTTAAAATAAATGAGCTTCCATTTTGATTGTTATATCATTTTTTTTTCATCTGGTTTAAAGTTAACTCCCCCACCACTACCACCACCATATGGATCTTCTATCAATAAGATGAGGTAATCAGGTTTTTGGGTCTATAACACTAGATTAGATTCTGGTTGATGATAAATTCACCAGTAAAAGGCTATCCTCTGAGTTATTTCAGAACTTTTCCAGATGGGACCTATGACCACCACTCAAGGATCTCCTTATTTGGGATACACAAGGATCTCCTTATTTGGGATACTCAAGGATCTCCTTATTTGGGATTTGATTCAATATTCCAAAGAAAAAAGAATTATATAACCCTACCCAAATATCAGCTTGTACTATATTGCACATATCAATCCCACTGACACTGCCTCTCCAACTTCTGGGTTTAGAGTGTGGTAAAGCCTCAAGAAAGTTGAGAATATAGTCTGCAATTCCAAAGAAGTTGGCAAATTTAAAAAGTGCCTCATGGGCTAGAAGAAAAGCAGAGGTCAGGAATTATTTTCCCTCTAATCCATGTGTTTGTAAGATACGACTATGCAGCACCAGAGATAAGGATGAAATTTAATTAAGTGTAATATTATAAAAATATAAATACAGTACTGCCTGTGAACTAAAGAAGCAGAAAACAAATAACCATTCAATGGAGGACTTCCCCCAGAGTGACAAATTACAACAAAATCAGCGCCAGGAATAGATTTCCTGATTTAAACAGTAAACCATGTTGCCTTTTATGAAGTGTATGAATGAAATTGGCAAGAGTAGCTAATTATTTATAGCTGATTAGTCTATCAAATCTCTTGGTAGAATAAGCAAAACATGAACTTTTTATAATTATTTGGAGTCAATATACTCTAAATGCAGTATACTTCATCTGTGAGGCATATACATTCTAAAGGCTTGAATTTTTTTTCTAAAGTTTTACATTTTAGTTTTAGATACTGGTATTCTGAGAACTAAAATCATGTATGACAGTTCATAATGTATTTCAGGAAAACAGAACATTTTAAATATACTTGGAATACAGAAAAACACAATGCAGAGTTTCTATTTTGTGCTTACTTTGTGGAAATGTTAAGCCTGAGATGATCAACATTAAACTATGCTAAAAACAGTGGTAGTTTAGAAATGCACCAACCTTCAGGATCCAGTAGCTTCTCTATGCCTAAATGATATTTGGCAATGTTGAATGCATGTTCCAGTCGTTGTGTGGCTGACTGCTGGCAAACCACACTATTCCAATCAAACAGGTCTGGCCTGAAACACACACAAATATAAAGACAAATATAAATCAACTTAAAATGTTTCATGAGATTCACTTCAATTCTTTCGTAGTTCCCAGACCAGGGATCGAACACATGCACCCTGCCGTGGAAGCACAGAGTCTTAAACACTGGACCACCAGGGAAGTCCCCAGTTCTGATATTTGACTGACAACCCATGCCCACATTCCTTAAGAGTTGAGTGTTACTCTTTGGTACTCCTCAATAACATTTCTCATTTAGACAAGTCACAATTTTAACAGAAAATCCTGAAGAAAACAAAGGAGAAATTATTCTATGTTATCCAAGCAACAAAAATATGTTCATCTCATCCAGTCTCATAGATTTGAATACCAGCCATTTGCTGGTATCTTCTAATTCTATAAGCCTAGCCCAGACCTATTCCCTGAACTTCAGACTCTAGATCCATCTGCTTACTCAGTAGCTCTACTTAGAGTCATCACAAGACTCAAGCATCCAACACTGACCTGATACTCATCCGCATTGTACCACCACAACTCACCTACCTCTCTTATAGTTCTCCCTTTCTCAATAATCAATGACAAGGTCAAACTTGTAGGTACTCAGCAGAGAAACCTTGGTGTCAACTTTGATGACTCTTTTACTCTCATACAACACTTAGTTGGAAATATATCCAGAATTTGACCACTTCACACTATCCTCGCTGCTAGCACCATAATCCAAACCACCATCTTAGCTTGCATACAACACTGCATTAGTTTTCTAACTGCTCCCCTATTCCCACCCTTGCCCTTGTTAATCTATTCTCAGCAGAGCTGTCAGAGTGATCTGGTAAAATGTTTCATCATAACCTTCTCAAATCCTTGCTATCGAGGGAGTAAAATTCACTGACGTAACTGCGACCTACAAGGCCCTACATGGTCTGGCTCCCCATTAACTCTCTGATTTTATTTCTTGTCTCCCTCCTCGTATTCCTCAAACAGGCTAGATAGTTTCCCACATCTGCACTTGCTGTTCCCTATGCCTGGAATTCTCCTCCCCCAGACACAGATATGGCTCACTCCTCCACTTCCTTTGGGTCTTTACTCAAAAGTCACATTGATGAGTCCTTCCCTGCCCTTCCCCCATCTAAAACTGCCTGCCCCCAAATCAAACTTACACAGAACCATTTCCTATCCCTCTTAATTGCTTTATATTTTTTTCTCATTAGCATTTAACTACTATTTAACATATTATACATTTAATTAATCTTATCTATTTACCTATCTCCCGCACTTGAATGTAGACTAAAGAATTATTTTTGCCAGGTTTGTTCACTTCTAGAAACCCAACCTGACACACAGGAGGGGCTCAATAAATATTTATTGACTACACCAGAGAATGGATGAGAACATACTATATGAATATCATTTTACTTAATAACGGAGAAAACACAAAGTTGTGTAAGAGGCTGTTCTTATCCTATGAGGATTTTAAATCTAACGAGGAAAAAAAATCCATACATCACAAGTTACATACATTTTAAGTGCGACAAATACAGATAATAATAATATATGGTTTTCTAAAATCTGAAGAGGTCAAGAAAGTTTTTTTTGAGGCTTAAGGGACTCTTAAATGGTGGTTTGGGTTAGATTAAAGAAAAGTGCTTGAGAATAGAATTCTAAATTGCGTGGATATTAGAGAATCAGAGTTCTTAGGGAAGGAAAGAGCAGAATGTGCCCAGTCAGTCAGGACCTCACAAGTCTGGCTCCACTGGGAGATTTCTAGTATCAAGTGGTGGGAGATATGGTTAGGAGGAGGATTGGGATGAGTCTATAAAAGGCCTTGGCTGTTAAGGAATTACAATTTTACCCAGCAACATTGGAAACCATTAGTTAAGTGCTTCTTCATCTTTCCTGGATCACAGATACCTTTGAGAATCCGATGAGCACTATGAAACTTCTACCCAGACAAAATTCCTACCCATAGCTTTAAACAGAATTACATAGAATTTTAGGACATTTGGGTCTGTCACTGGACTCCTGCTTAAGAACTCATGCTCTGCAAGAGAAGATGTTTCAAGGATGGGGTTAGCTGCTATTTTCTGAAACCAGAATTCAAAATAAAGGTGCAACTTTAATTCTCCTTTGACTCTCATTTCCTTTTCTCTACTTGCTCCTACCCTGTTTAATTCACCAGACTTTTGTGCACTTCTTAGTAAATCTAATCTCCCCTATATACTTCAAGTTACCCAAAGCAGCTAAAAACCCTTTAGAACCTAAAATATGTATAAATTGGGAGCTGTCTCTAGTAGTGGAAAGACTCTTAAGAAACAAAAATTAAATCCTAGACTATTTGGGGGAAGTTTTAATTTCACTATGCAACCTCTGCCCCATCTTCATTTCTCCATCTCTCATTAAGGGGAGTGGAAAAGAATATAGGTGGGAGAGTGTGGGAAACCAGTTTCTCACCTACAGCAAAGTAAACAAGGTTAAATCAGTATGATAAAAAAATAGGATTACTTCCACATTTAAGCCCTTTTCCCTTCATCCCCTTCGCCTTCTCCTTAGCCACTAACTAGTTACCTGGGTGACGAGTTATCTAAGTCATGTAATCTATTTGAGCTTCAGTGTTTTCATTTTAAAAAGAAGGAATTGTACTGAATGGCCTTCGAGGTCTCTTCTAGCATTTAAAATCAATCTAATAAAATGTTTTAAATCATTAAAATTCACCATTAATTAACATTTTAAATAACCATGATTTTCAAATGCATAAAGAATTGTAAAACTAACCAACTGAAGAGGAAAGCCACATACCTTCCCATGCTAGCCTAGAACATAAGTCATAAATAAGAATGTGCCACCAAGGATCCCCACACTTTTGAGGAAACCGACATACTGAATGAGATAACAGAGCCTAGTAGGTAAGCAGAGTCCCCTACGAATCCATATCCTGGCTCTACAGCATATTAGCTATGAAAAGATTTCAGTCAAAAATGTAACCAGAGGATATAAAATGGAGAATTTCCCACACGTGCCCTCAGAAGAACAGAACTTAAGAATTCAGAGGCTGATTTTCTATGAACGCCTGTTTTACAGAAGATCAAGCCTTATCTCCCAATCAATGAATATCCACCAAGAATCTCTCCCCATCCTCAAGTCAATGAACTTACTGCTTGCACTCTGGCTGTACTGCCCCCTCTCTGTGCTCCTTGCCCATATGCACAGCCTGCCCCAAACCCCCAAAAGACTCGCCTGTAAATTGTTACAGCATGTGTTTCCCAAATTGCAATTCCTCTTTTGTTCCTGAATAAACTGAATTTCTGATCATTTGACCTTGCCTCCGTTTATCTCTGTTTAGGTTGACATAACCAAATGATCTTTGGGAAACTGAGGCACAGAGAGGTTATATGATTTGCCTATTTGTGAAATGGGGACAATGATAGTATGTAAGTCATGAGAAACAGATGGGTTATTTTACTTAGAACAGGGCCTACAAAATAATAATTGCTTAAAAACACTAACTTCTATTACTTTAAGGTTAATTATATTTATAAAATAACAGTAATACGTTTTCAATGTACAGATTCGAGCCAAGAACCTATACTTACAGAAGAGATATAAATGTTACAAACATTGCTGATGCAAGAATAACAATATAATGACAGAAGTGGAGAGGAGAGAAGAGGAGGAAGTATGTACGAGGGTGATAATTTCCTCAACCTTCATTTCAGGTGGTCAACAGATCTTGTCTAAACTTGATGAAAATAAGTATACCACTGTCATTTAAAGTCACACAGGCAACAATTATAAGAATAAAATGATTATAATATAGTGATGAAATCAGGAAACAGATGGGCATAAGATGTAAATTTGTGGGCTTCATATTAAGGAATAAATCCATCTACTGTCAGAAATGAATTAATCAAGAAATAGATATATATAATTATGAAAACCGTCAGAAAGAATAAAAGGAGTTGCTGACAGTAACTACTTCTAGGAAGTGGAGAGTGATGGGATAGGGCTGAGGTCAGGAAGACACATTTTGTTTTTGTCCTTTGCCTCCCTCTCTAATGTTTGACTTTTTTTTTTAAAACCACGTGCTATGTTACTTCTATGGTAATAAATTAAAATAAGAAATCAGGAAAAAAATTTAACTGCAACTTTATACTTACTGCAACTTATTTGCATATTTTGAACATACTTCTAATCAATTATCATTTGCTTTTCCCATGAAAGTAGAATCTGGCTTCCTTTTAACTGCACTGTAGTGAACTCTGTGTTTTAATTTAATACTTTTAATTTCTTACATATTAAGATAAAATTTAGCCTTAAAGAAATATAAAGTCACTAAAAGCCTGATCTTTGGCAAGGCTCTTTGTCAATTCCTATGTTCGTTATCAAGTTCATGCCTTTGTTCTACATAGTCTTTCAATTATTGAAATCAGGACACCTCATGACATTCCTAAGTGTTCCAATGACAATCACCCTGGAACAAACAGTTCAACCATTCTTTTTTTCTTTAGATAAACAATATGTTCATCTGTCAGAGACAAAAAGAAGAGGGAGATGATTCATGAAAGAGCATTATCAACTGTGAGAAACCTCTTGAAAAGTAACCATGTTATGTGTAAGAAGGTAGTTACTGATGATTCATTCAGTATGACAGAAGAATATATAAATGTAGATATTTGGAGAGACAAAGAGTAGGTCAGGGACAGATGTGACAGGGCAACCTGGATATGTTTATTGTATTACTTACAAATACATTCAGAAATCATGAAATGGAATATTAACAAATGTAGTCTGTGAACACGCTTGCAGGACTGAAGTCTTCCACTTGAAAAGAAAATGCTAACGAGCCAACAAGGACCGCATAACCCGATCCTCGATATTTCTGTTCATCTGCAAATGTGTACATGAACAGCAAGATCAATATGTTCCGGCCCTTACTGTGAAGCATGTGGCTGCATAAATGAACACTGACTTATAATGCAGAATGAGCGTCTCTATCCCCTCTCATCTGGCTGTACTGAGGCTGTGGAATATTTTTCTTCCTGTCACACTTAGGAAAAACAACATATTAACATCGCTTAACATGCCGACTGAGTGTGAGCCTGCCTCCTTTCCAAAGTCAGGTTGCTGAGTCATTCACCTGGAAACTCAGTCTAGATGGGGTTAATTAAACCCAGCTGGAGCAAGACACCTGACAAAGATGCTTATTTTGAGAGCATTTGCTCCCGGACGGGTAAACCAGGAAGAAAATTTATATTCTGGATGTTTCTAGAAGCAAGATTGGCATAGGAAAATGGTAGACTAGACTCGTCGAGAAAAGAAAGATCAAAGTGAGAAAAGATAAGCTGCATTGAAAATCAGGGCAGATGCAGTCCAGTGGCATTTCAAGCACAGTTAATAAGGCAATGTATCTGACCCTGGGGATTGGGCTGGGTAAAAGAGATGGGTAATAGGAAAACCAAAGCACATGTCCGTTAGAGTAAATGTATTATACATACAATATATATGAATGTATTCATTATATATAATGTATGTATTTATCATGTTGTTTTGCTTTTTCTTGAACTGTTACTAATTCACTTACTAAGCTTCTTTATACAAGAAAAAGCAAACAACTATTTTATCTTAGAAAATATAATAGTGTGAATATAGTTAAGGACATTTGGTTCACTATGTCACACTGAGTTCCTTTTACGAAGGTCAACAGAACAACTCTCATGCTTTATAGCAATTGCTTTGCTGTTCCACAGCAATTGTTTCTTTTGATATTCTGAGTACTGAGTCATAGAATTAATTGTGGTCTGCTCTTTACCTTGGTTGCTAAGATGCCCAGAGCCTCTTTTACCCCTGAAATATAAGTATATATACATATATATACACACATACAGGGCCTTATGGTATTTGCTATCTAAGTATCTGACAAGAGAAATGTTTCTTTTTCACATTATTAATCTGATGATGGTAACTAATTATACTACAGCCACTCACATAAGATCTACAACCATTTTTAACGCTACAGCTGAAGCGCATTACTAACACATTATTTGTATAGAAAGACCAACTCCATTCTTAGCAAAGTTAGAATATAACCTTGATTTTCTGGCAGTCTCAATTTCAAAGATGTTGATACCCCCTCTCCACCATAACCACATTCATGCTCTGATGGTTTTAACATTTCAACAACTAAGTGTAATACCACATAAAAATAGGATATTCTTATTCAGTACCTTCCAATGGATGGTTAGATCAATATGGTCAGCATAAATAACATGTTGCATAGTGGGAAATGATCAGGAACCATGCTGGAGAAAAAGATATCAGACTCTAAATCAATACTTTTAAAAATTATTCAATGTTTCGATAATCTTACCTATGACTGTGGATGAGAGCGTTCAAAGCCAGACCATCAGACCAGCTGGTGGTGAAGTTAATGACATTAACCTGTGGATAATTACGAGTTGATTGTCGGACCCAGCTCAGGAGTATCTTTTCACTGTTGGTTTGTTGCAATCCAGCCATGATATTTTTCATTACATTTTTGACCTACGTGTGGAAAGATATTTTCATAAGGAAATGCATGAACAAGAAGCACACAAACTTAAACCTGAATGTTCTAATCTTCAGTTAATAAATACTGGCTCAGTGGTGATGACGGATTTGCACTGATCAGGCAACCCTCCCATTATGAATGGGATTCATTTGCGAAATGCTTGGCCAGTTATGAGCACCGAGATTCACTCACTCCTAGATGACAGGGCAAAGGTCAGTTTTCTCCCTGCCTCAAGAAAGAAGAGGCAGCTAGTGCTCCTTGAACAAAAGAATCTTGGAAGGATCATTCTGGACAAAGTGCCTGTCATGAACAGGGGCACCAAATGCAGACAAAAACGACTGGGGCCTGGCAGGTTGGCCCTGTGGTGGTTTCCGTCTTAGCTGTTACTCTGCCCACAGCATGAAATCTTCTCTTGAGGGGGGGCCGGTGGGGAGGGGGAGGTAACAAGGCTCTACGCACGTTGTCCCCTTGTACTTGTTTTTGGCAGAGAGGTTAAAGGGCTTCAGGTCTGTGAGCCATACCTGGGGAGAAGGGGTGGAACATTCAAGACGCCCTCACGTGCAGAGCGGCTTGATAGTTCTAAGGCAAGGGGTGCCGTCCTGTGTGCTGGGCTCAGGAACGTCACCTCAGGGCCGTGACGAGGCCCGCTCCGTCAGCAAGTCCCACTGCTACTCTGAGAAGTCACAGCCTCCCTCCCAACACAGGGCCCCCTGGCCACCTCCGGAATCACAGTCGGAATTTCCTACTTCCATTTTGTGGGCTGCGGTCACCTCTGCAGAGTCCCCTTGTTTGAGAAATTCGGCCACGTTGTGAAAGGTCAGGTAGAAGTCGAGTGCAAACAGCATGGCGGCAAAGAAAACGCCTGGGCTTTGGTTCCGAAGCCCCATCCCATCAAGCGACAGCTGTGGAGATGGCGAAGGAGACTAAGGCCGCTGTGACGCCGCGTAGGAAGTCCATTCAGGGCCTACACAAGCCCTGCCACTTGTTCAGCAGGGTGGCAGCGGCAAGGAGAAAGCCAAGGGCCAGCAGGGACCCCAGCACTGGCGCAGTGAGGAAGACGAAGGCCGAACGAGAGACGCGACTCCGCCAGCTGCTGGCGGCTTCAGGTCGAGCTGAAGAGGGCGCGCAGCCAGGAGCGCCGCGGCGCAGGACTGGGAGGGGCCGCTGGGTCCTGGGGGGTGGGGTCTGGGGGCCACGTCGTAGCGTTGGTTGGGCCCCACCCACCCTCCCACCCCCGGCTCCCGGAAGGGAAGCGGAAAGCAAGACTGTGCAAAAGGGGAAAAAGGCCAGGTTCGGTCTTATTTTCATGAATTGGTTTCTGGCCATTTGATTCTGTCCTAGGCTGTGTGCAGGTGCAAATGCCACTCGGCAGGTTGTTGTATTTCCAACTGTCACTCTTCTAATTCAGCTGCTGCAGAAATCCATTTTCTGGGTTTCGAGAATGCAGTTGACACATCATTATAGAACAGACGGTCTACATTTTCTATTAAAGGAATCATTACTAGGCTCCTTCTTTAATGTCAGTCCCCTTATCACATACTTAAAGTAAGTATATAAGTAAATGTGAGTGGTTTTGACCACCAAGGGCTTCCCTTTTGGGCAGTATAAGGTCCATATACTACCAACATTTGATCAGATGATGAATATTTATTGTGTATTCCAAATATGACATTTTATTTTCTTCTTCATCCATGCAGAAGTTAACAAATGCCTTCGGGCAAAATACATATTTTAACATCTCCAATGTTAGTAATCCTTTTATGAAAGATTCAATGCAAATTTTAGGATAGACTATTAAATATAACTTTAAAATACTTGAAAAGGATTTGAGATGATGTTTTGTAAACGTGGGATTGATGTGAAGATGTGAAATCTTTGCATACATTTGTCACCATCCCTTGATAGCTAAATCTATTATTTAGGGGTGGATTATCCAGTTTTCTTAATTCCTTCCTGACCTGCTTATTTAGCCACTTACTTACTGAATAAATAGGTCAAATAGTTATGTAAGATATATAATTTTTCTCATCATAGTCTAAAGTTATAAAATATACAGCCTCCATGTACAGAGACTGCAGGATGTGTCCTGTGTGTCCTGTGCTGAACCAGGGTTGGAATCGGCAGACACTGGCTCAGTGGTGTTGATGGATTTGCACTGATCAGGCAACCCTCCAATGATGAATGGGATTCATTTGTGAAATGCTTGGCCAGACTGCCCTCTATGCACATAATGTTAAAGAACAACATGGTATTCGATCCAAAGCTCCTTTAGCATCATTATGTCACTAATTCAGCTTATCAGCCTCAGCCTCATTGCTGTTGCTTCTACCTGGGTGCAAATGTTGCTGAGAAAAAAATAATAATAAAGGGCAATGTGAGATAACAGTTCCTCTTTTCCTACAGAAAAGAGAGTTACCAAGAAATCTTTATTAAGGATCAACCTTCAGTCAAACACTGAGCGGCTCCTATGGGGAGTCTTTAAGCAGAAAAATTCCCCACCCTCAGGGCTCACAGAAAGAATCAATGTAAATAAATATGTGTGTGTGTGAATACAGCTATACATCTATTTTTTAAAGGAAAAAAATGAAATGTCTTTGAGCACTGATTTCAAAAAATGACTAGGAGTTAACTGGGCAAAGAAGGTGTGATGGACCTGCAGATGCACTACCTTTAAGGATTCTCCTTTAAGGAAGGGTTTGTTTCTCCAGCTGTCCTGAGGCAGACATCACCCATGAGTCCCCTCAGGAACTACTTGAGTGGCACAAGCATGTCACCTATGGTGACATCCCTCCTAGGGCAGCACACCTTATTAACTAATGAAGGGAAATTGTATACAGACTCAACCATTTCAGCCCCACTCGTGATAACTCTAAAGGCTCATTCTAGCTCCCAGTTCTCCATGGAGTTCAAGAAGGCTTTTGGGTGTGCATCCATGAACAACCTGCCTGCCAAACTCAGAGTCTGCTTCCCAGAATCCATCCTGTAACTAAAAGGAGTTACAGCAGAGGGGTAGGACTGAAGAGAGGGAGGAATAGTCTTCTACAAGGGATGGATGGTAGTGTGTGAAAGACCTTCAGAAGATGGAGACCTGTTTTGCCCAGAAGGCACTAGGTAGGCAGGAGGTTACAGTAAGGGCTTTCAGCAGTGCAAAATCCATCTTTCTCTTATCTGTTGTGCACATAGTAAATAACATAAACATTCCAGTGTCAAGGAGCCCTGGAATTGAGTATTTCTTTTGAGGTAGCCAGCAAAGGTGGGGGTCTGACCTTGAGAGCACACCACTGTTAGTGATACCAAGCAGGACCCTGTGGGACTCCTGGGCACAAAAGCCTATCTGTGTCCCCCATTTCTTGATTACAGGAAATAGGCTTTCTTCAGCCTCCATGACCTTCCCTGAGTTCCAACGAGCAGATTTAAACAGTTGCTAATTAGGGAAGGGAGGGGATGCAGAGACAAGGGAGGAGCAGTCAAGAGAAGCAGTAAGTGCAGCCTTGGGACAAGGTCCAGGTTCCCCCTCAAGGGATACACATAACAATATCTTTGAGCTGTTTTGCAGATACTGAAACCTCCACCAGGTGGGAGAAGTTAACAGTGTGCTGCCCAAAAGCACCTACACCCCAGACGGGTTGGAACCAGGAGTTTGATGATGCTGACTCCCACTTACCTCACCACCAACTAATCAGAAGAATGTCCACAAGCTGATCACACCCTCTTTGAACAATTACTATCAAACTCCTCACTACCCCCTCCTGGTTGGGATACACAGTTTTGAGGGCATTAGCCCGCTGTGGCCCCCCTTGCCTGGCAAAACAATAAAGATATTCTTTTCTACTTCACCCAAAACTCTGTCTCTGAGAATTAATTTGGTGTCGGGGTACAGAGGCCAGATTCAGCTTCATTAGCAGGATATGTTTTTATCTCCAGCTGGTTCCCAGAACCGAGGTGACCCCCTGCCCCCACTAAAAAGGATGGTTTGCACTTTAAAAGAAGGAAGAAAGGGACACCTAACACACATTGTCTACTTCACAATTTTGCTCAAAGCTGCTTACTCCTCGATACAGGCATTATTTTTCAGGCAGATCATTTCATTTAAGTAGAAACCAGAAAAACAGTGACAGGGGAAATGGGGTTGGCACTCCTGAGTTTCTGCAAGTTCAGAGAGCAGGCCTCCACAGCAATAGTAATAACATAGTATATGACACTGGAACCAAAGATTCACATCTTTCCATCTCTTCATGTCATTCTTAATCTCATAGATCTGGAAAGTACATTAGGTTGGCCAGTGTGTCCTTTAATCTTTACTGAGACTCAAGGGCTTCTTTGACTATTTTATAAGAAGGCAAATACGCACTCTTGGTGAAAATATCTTCTGCGATTCATTGGGTTATAATGAGGAGTATCGAGCAGGAGGAACTTTTAGAAAGTGATTTAGTAGTTTTAGTAGAACGGGGCAGTGCGATAGAAGAGAGATAAGATAAAGAGGCAGAGGCTGGGAAGAGTCTACATCCTTGCAATCACAAGGATATGGTGATTTGAGGACATAGATGGAAAACAGAAGACTCTAAGAGAAGTCTCAGACCAGGAAAGACTGCAAAAGCATTCCTTCTGGTATTCCTCATGTGAAAGCCCTTCCACATGCTAATTAAAAAAATGAGCACACGCACAAGCAAATGAAGAAAATATCAGACAGGGTAGTTTTAAACTCTATCCTGCAGTGAGTTGAGAGGGAATTGGAAAGGGTTTTGAGGAGATAAGAAAGGGTTAGATCATATGAGAGACAGTTTGGGTGATAAATACAATTAAAATAGCCTTTTGGGGCTCTGAGCACGCCTAAGTCCTCCTGCTGGCTTTGTCATGACTGCCATCTGTGCAACTCAAAGTGTTTCCTGCAAGCTGGGGTCTCTCCATGAACAATTTGTTACGAGGCCATAAGATAAATATCAATACAATAGTTGATAGTCCGTTAGAAACTTCCATAGCAATTTTACAGAGTCCTATTTATGTTGGTTGAGCTTAATGATAAAAAAGAAGCTTGGGGGCTTCCCTGATGGCACAGTGGTTGAGAGTCCGCCTGCCGATGCAGGGGACACGGGTTCGTGCCCCGGTCCGGGAAGGTCTCACATGCCATGGAGTGGCTGGGCCCGTGAGCCATGGCCGCTGAGCCTGCGCGTCCGGAGCCTGTGCTCCGCAACGGGAGAGGCCACAACAGTGAGAGGCCCACGTACCACCAAAAAAAAAAAAAAAAAAAAAAAAAAAAAGCTTGGGTTTTATGTGTCTCTTTATTTCATTTTTCTAATGCTTCGTTTTATTGTAATTTACACACAATGGAAAAGGGGGGGAACACTGCTCCTTCCTCAAGATAGTTTGATAAGTACTGAGCAACAGAAGGAAACCAGTTTGGTGGGGGACGCTATGTTGCCTTGCTGGTTCTATTTGACACCATCACTACATGAAAAACGCCCAGAATTGAGAATCTTGGGCTCATTTGAGGCTCTTATGAGCTATTCTCTGTTGTCAGCCGTTATGGTTGTTCTCTCTCTCTTCCCATATTGCTGTGAAATAGGACTGAGCCAGTTCAGAGTATTTACAATAAAAGATATGGGAGTCAACTGGAAGAAAAATATGGGTACTGAGTTCAGTAGATATACCTCTGGTCTACATACCGTCTGACTCCGAGCAGTACCAACCTACAATTCAAGTTAAAAGTCAACCTTACTAAAGGAAGTAGTGATACCTGCTATGATAGGAATGGACCTCAAAGATTATGTTCAGTGCAAGAAGACAGATATAAAAGAATATATATTGTATGAGTGCATTTGGTATGCAATGTCCAAAAAGGCAGACATATAGAGACAGATAATAGATGAATGGTTGCCTAGGGTTGGGGGTGGGAGAGGAGAGTGATGGTAAATGGACATGAGATTTATTTTTAGTGTGGTGGAAACGTGCTAAAGTTAGATTGTTGTGATGATTGTACAACTCTGTAAATATCCTAAAATGTTTGAAAGATGGGGGGAATTGTTTCTTCCTCAAAATAGTTTGAGAAGTGCTGGGCAACAGAACTAAACCAGTTTGGTATACTTTGCATTTTACACATAGAACAGGTAAACTTATGATATATAAATTATATCTCAAAAAAAGCTGTTATATAAAAACGTAATCTCTACTAGTAAAAAGAGCCGGCATCTCATTTATCCTCCAAATTCTTAAAATATGAGTGGAAAAAAAAAAGTTATTAGTATGATATGCCTCTAAGGAAAATGGTACACTGTACTGAGTGCTTTATGGTAATTCTCTCATTTAATCCTGACAAGAAATACACGTGTTCATTATTTTTTTTTCACTTTTGATAGTGAGGGAATTATGGCCCAGAAAGGGATGACATTATATCCAATGTCACTAAGATGGTAAATGAGGAAGTTAAAACTTAAGCTCCTGTCGGTCTGACTAAAAAAATATATACTCTTCACTAAACCAATGATCTGTGATCCATTTTGCAGAGGACCAGTAAATATAGGCATTCAGAAGACCCTGTGCTGAGGTGGTTCAGAAAAAATGCAATTTCCAAATCAGACTATGAAGTAAGTTTTTCTGTATAACACATATACAGATCATGATATCCCAATAATCTTTTATTGGCATTAGTTTACACTGAGAATACACACGATTCACAAAGTCTTATTCATTTGATAGTGATTAGCAGGAAAAATACCCCTCTTCTTACAAAACTATGCAGATTTACTTTTAGATGAGTTACAAAAGACCTATTTGTGAAAAGTTTTCTTTTGCCTCATCTGTACCCAGTGAAATAAAATTTAGAAAAATATTCTTGCGAATGTGCTAGAACCTGTTTTATAATCTGCTGATACTTCACATTGCAGATGACAATCATCCCAGTTTAAAAGGCAGCACTATGGAGATAGGCTGTGTATTGTTAGGGATATACAGGTTTTGCAAACCAATGGTAAAAATGAAAGGAAGGATCAGCTACTTTACCTTCCCCCACCAAAAAAAAATCATCAGGATTCTTACCTGCCAGTGGAGGATTATATTCCAAATCAAACCAAGAGTCAGTTTATGATTTCCATCTACTATGTCACTGCTTCCAATATTCACTAAATCAACCTGTTAAAGATAAAGGGGAAACATTTGAAGGAAGGAGACAAAATGTCTGTTTGAAAAGAAAACAAAATGCAAAGGTAATTGCATTTATCTATTTCCAGAGCCTAAGCAGCATTATAGCTTTTTAAAAATAATCTAAAAATGAAACAAACTGCATTTGCAACTGAACTTTCTGTAACAAACAAGTGTCCCCAAACACATTTACAAAGAGATAGGAAATGAGTGTACTTTTAGTGTATAAATAAATTACTGCAGATTAAAGATTCCAATAAGAGTATCTCCAGGGCTTCCCTGGTGGCACAGTGGTTGAGAGTCCGCCTGCCGATGCAGGGGACACGGGTTCGTGCCCCAGTCCGGGAAGATCCCACATGCCGCTGAGCGGCTGCGCCCATGAGCCATGGCCGCTGAGCCTGCAAGTCCGGAGCCTGTGCTCCGCAACGGGAGTAGCCACAACAGTGAGAGGCCCGTGTACTGCAAAAAAAGTACCTCCAAATAAAATATATAATAATGATAACTCATAAAGGATGCTTAAAATTAAAAAGTGCTTCCTAGGACATAATTGAAACTCAAAAATAGAAATTTCATCAATCCTTTTATCTAGCTCAGAGGAGTGCTATGGTAATTAGGGGTGACTGCATTTGACTAAAATGTCCTTGCTTTAGAATTACATGTTAGAACTCTACTAAACAATGGAGCTAATGGCCGGCTCTCTTTTCTCTATCTAGGACTGGGTTTGGGAATTAAAATTTGGCAGAGTTTTATTTTTTCAAGACAAATCCCATCTCCTGTCCTTCTTGCTCCTAACGTTTTTAGGTGGAGTCAGGTTACACATACACATCAGGCAAATGAGCACATGAAAAGATATTCAACATTACAAGCCATTAGGGCAATGCAAATTATAAACATAAAGAGTTAACACTACATACTTATCATAATGGAAAAAGTTTAAAAAATATAGTGACAATATCAAATGCTGATAAGGATATAGAGAAATTGGGTCACTCATGCTTTGCTGGTGGAAATGTAAATAGTACAGCAACTCTGGAAAACATTTCCAGCAGTTTCTTACAAAATTGAACATGTGCTTACCATACAATCCAGCAATTGGGCTCTCAGGCATTTATTCTAAAGCAATAAAAACTTCTGTTTATACAAAATCCTATACTTAAGTGTTCATACTAGCTTTATTTGTAACAGCCAAGAACTGGGAACAACCCAGATGCCATACAAGGGTGAATGGTTAAACATATTGGTACATCCATACCGTGGACTACCACTCTGCAATGACAAGGAACATCTATTGATACATGCAGCAACTTGCGTGAATCTCATGGGCATTATGCTGAGTGAAAAAAAAACAAAGCCAATCGCAGAGGGTTGCATACAGTATGATTCTATTTATATAACAGCTTTGAAAAGACAAAATTACAGAAATGGAGAACAGAGTCGCAGTTGCCAGAGGTTAGGAACTGAGGTGGGGTGGGAGGGGCAGGTGGATGTGTTTATAAAAGGGTAGCACAAGGGATACTTGTGATGATGGATCTGTTCTGCACTTGACTCTGATGGTGGATACACAAATGTACACATGTGATAATGTTGTAAAGAACTAAAAACACGTGGCCACACACACACAAAAGTACAAGTAAAACTTGGGAAACATAAATACTACTGGTGGATTGTATCAATGTTGATGTCCATGGTAATATTATACTATAATTTTAATGTATGTTACCATTGGGGTAGAGCTGCATTAAGGGTACACATGATCTTTCTGTATTATTGCTTATAACTACATGTGAATTTACAATTATCTCAAAGAAAAAAGTTAACTTTAAAAATGAGTATCCAGGGATACTTTAAAAAGAGAGAATATCACAATAAAGCAAATATGCAACTTCAGATTAAGGTCTATACAATGGGAGTGAAACTGTCACAGCAAGGGTTGAGGGCTGAGACTTCAGATTTCTCTCCCTACTTACTATCCCTAGGCTCACTGATACCTTTGGTTGACTTTTCTTTTGGCTGTCTCCAGGACTCTGCCATTTTGTCTTGTCCTGAGGGTATTGATCTGAGAGAGTTTCCCATTTATCCTCCGCTAGGGAGCTTCACTAAATAGCCGAGATTCATTTTGGTTAAACCTTTCATTCTCTCAGGCTGTAAACCTTTACTGAATTAAGTCTCACTTGGATCTGTCTTTCCCTCTTGTCTCTTCCTCCAGTAAGATGGGTTTACCATTTTCTCACTCAATGTTAAAATATATTCTTTATCATTCATCTTAATTTTCTAAATCCTATTAATTATAACTTTTAAAACTATGAAGATGTGGGAAATCCAGGTGAAAAGAATAAAAAGGCTACTCTTCAGTTTCATTGCCAAATCACTCCCAATTACTCCCCACGTAAACTTATTTGTAGGTTCAATGGATAATCTAATACTTAAATTTATTTTTATATCCCAACTATATACAAATTACTGGTGGATTGGATTAAAACAAATAATTGATACAGAAAAATGTAGAATCATTGAAATAAGGATAAAAGATCTAGATACAAGTCCATAGTTTAATTCCACACATAATTTATAGTAGAGGACATTACTAAGCTATGCAATAGATTACATGTGAGGATGGTACCACATGGACATTACAGAGAAGTCAGCCTGAAGTAAATGGACAGCATATAAATGGACATTTAAGTAAGGCTGTATTGAAGAGTGGATGAGCAGAAGTCCTGAAAGCTGGTTAAGGTGAAAGACCTTGATTTTCTTGGGTATAGGAAAGTCAAGGTGATACTGCCATTGTAACACATTACACGTCTGCTTATTTCTACAATGCAGATGCTTCTCATTGGACAGCTGAATTTTAGTAGTACCCCATGCAAATTTTTCCTAATTCAGTGCTGAAGTAAATATCAGAATTTCAAATTACTGGGTATTCATATAGATTTTTTTCCTATACATGCAAACAATAATTTGCCATGATACCTTCATTTTAATTATACAAAGTAGATACAACAAGTTTCTAGAATTTAGATCCCAGGGGAGATGAATAACTCCTGAACAAGAAAGCACCATCATCTACATTTCAGCTGGGGATTCCTCATGTGGCAGTAGAGGGGAGGGGCTCTCCATGTGGAAAAGATGCTATAACTTTAAGAATTGGTTTACTGATTAATTCATTCAACAAATTCATATGTCAGGCACTGATGTACTTAGAACACAAAAGGGAAAAATACTCCTGCTTTCTGGAACTTAATTATAGTGACAGTGAGAATCACACCATATATTTTTGAAGATTCAATTATTTAAATAAAGAACATGTGATTTCTAGAAAATAGATATACTTGGGGAACCACTGCTGGTAGTTAAGTTTAGACTTGCTATAGGGATCATCCTGGGGGGACTAAGAGCAAGCAGCAGGCACTTAGATACCAGCTGCCCCTATCCACTCTCATAAGCTTGTTCTCTGTGTGAGTAGGGAGATGATGCCTCCATTTATTTATCCCCATAAAATCCCTTTTAAAATCCAATCTATATTATATCAGGGACTGTGCTTAGGCCTGATAAAGAAGACTAAGGTAGAATCCCTAATGTCAAAAAGCTCACGGGCTAATAGCAGGTCACAAAATAAAAGTTAATTAAAATTAGGTAGGATCCAAAAATTCCACTTCTAGGTATATATCCAAAAGAATTGAAAGCAGAGACTCAAACAGATATTTATACATCAATGTTCACAGCTATTCCCAATAGCCTAAAGGTGGAAATGATCCAAATATCCATTGACAGATGAATAGATAAAGAGGACATGGTGTATATATACAATGGAGTATTCTTCAATATTAAAAAGAAAGGAAATTCTGATACATGCTACAACGCCAGTGAACCTTGAAAACATTATGCTAAGTGAAATTATCCAGCCATAAAATAAAAAATATTATATGATTCTACTTATGTGAGATACCTAGAATAGTCAAATTTATAGAGAAAGAACGTAGAATAGAGGTTACCGGGGGCTAAGAGAGAGGTGATTAGAGTTTTTTTAAACAGGTAAGAGGTTCAGTTTGGGATGGTGAAGACGTTCTGGAGATGGATAGTGGTGATGGTTGCATACATAGGGGAATGTATAATACTAATGCCACTCAATTGTACACTTAAAAATGGTACACCAATTTTTAAAAATGTTTAAACTGGTAATGTATATGACATGTACATTTCACCACAATAAAAATAAATAATAAAAAGAAGTCACTGGCACATACACACGCCTTAGACAATATCTAAAGGAATGTGCATAGTTGTGTTCCAATAAAACTTATTTATAACCACTGGAAAAAATTAGGTAGGCAACTGTGTCTCATGGACACCCAGTAGAGAAAAAGAAATTTTTGTGACAGTGTAAGCAAAAGAAAGAGGAAATATTCAGTGTTGACCGAATCTGTAAAGAAGGAATATAAAACTGGAACAAATAAAGGGGGTGTGTGTGGAAGGAATGCCAAGAAGACACATGTGACTAAGGATATGGGGGGCAAGCGTAAAAGATATTACATGGTTGGGAATTAGAAGTGTTGTATTCAGGGACAAGGTGGCATGTGTGAAGTTGTTAAACAATCTGGGGCAGGATTATGAAGAGTCTTAAAAAATCTCAAGGAATGCAAGGAACAAGTTAGGCTACTATGAGGTAGAAAAATAATAATACCAGAAAAGTTGAACAGATCTTGGCTAATTCTTATGGGCACTGAGAAAAAACTAGCTGAGATTCATTATAAATGTCTCTAACCAGTACAAGGATGCTTACATTTTTGTCAGGGACAACAAACCTTTTCACAATTCTCAACTCTAAGAAATGTGCATTTTATAGTAATATACTGCATCTTTAATTACAACTTTACAAGTGAAGCAGTGATAACCATTTGACCATTTCTTTTGTCAACCTTCAATAAACAATAAGAGCATAGTATTAAATCTTAGTTTTATAGGGATATTCTGTAGACAGTTACAATAATGTAATCCAATTTATGTAACTTTCTGTTGATTTGCAATTATATTTTGTTCGTTCACTTTTTTTATTGCCAATGTTACTCACTATACTATCCTATCCAGTAGGCCAGTTTTGTTGGTGGTGCTTGCCATAGGGTGCAATAAGTAAGTAGCATGGCTTTTAAGTGGTATTTCACACATATATTCTCAACTGTGTGTGCCTTAGAGGGTAATCTTATCACACTGCAATTATTACCAATCATCATTCCTTTCTAAAGGTTCATATTTGATCAAGTCGTGTTGTCATAGGTAGGTATTTTGTCATCCTGTAGTTGGGTTGTAAGAAACACAACTATCCCCATTTTTTGAGTGGTAAACTATATGTTAATCTTTGTACCGTTTTCTATGTCTGTGTATATGTACATATGCATGTGTGTATGTATCATTTCATTTTTGTTCTTTTTAGAAATATTGTATTTCTTTATATATAAGACCACACAAATATTATTTTATACAAATGCATGAATGAGATCTTATACATGCCTCTCCTATTGTTCTTGAGACAAGTTTTCTTTTCCATTTTGCTTGCCCCACTTTCTTCCCAACTTCTTTCCTAATCTGACCTAAAAAGCTCCCTATTCATATGATCAGTGTATGTGTGAGTGTGCATGTGTGATATCTTATAAACACAAATTTGTGAGGTTTTATAGTCTACAGATGGCATATTATTCAGGTTCTATTGAATATTGCTTTTACCAAACAATAAACCCTTTTATTTGTTCATTTTCATGGCTAATCCATTTGACTCTCAATTTTCGTATGCTTGCTGTTGTTAATAATGCCCCATATCTCACCATGTAGCTATGAATTATATTGATATTTTTTAAATCATTACTAGCTCTTCTCAAATAATCATCACCATGCCGCACAATTGCTTCTCTGCTTTCTTTTACGTAGTTTTTTCCTAATATATGCTCTGGAATTACATCTTCCAAGGATTATCAATCTAATTTCCAAATAACTATGAAAAGGGAAAATAAAAATTAAAATACGTTAATATCTATGTTAAATGAATAATTATGTGTCTGTCTAGTAAGCAAAACAAAAACCATTTATATGACATATATGCTAATAAATGGATTCTGTGTGTGTGTGGGAGGGTGTAACAAGCACAAAATAACAGGAAATTCAATCTTGAGGTCACTGAGGAGGCCGAAAGTTATGTTTCCCTGTTTTGCATAATGAAAGCATCTGACACCAAATGAATAGGTGTGAAAATTGATATTATGTGTGAAAATTAAATAGCATGCATTGAATTTTTGCAGAAAAAGTTCACCTCCACATGAAGATTGGCTTTAGGAGTTCCTGCAAACAGGCCTAAGACTCTACTCAGAAAGTAACATTAGATTCTGGCTCAGAGTTTTGCAGTGTTATCTGTGGAAGATGCTTTACTCAAACATAATTCTGGAATATATAGAAAATTCTCACCATTTGCTTTTTTTTTTTTTTTTTGGCCGCACCACAGCACACAGGATCTTAGTTCCCGGACCAGGGATCGATCCCGGGCCCCCTGCAGTGGAAGCGTGTGGAGTCCTAACCACTGGACCACCACGGAGTTCCCTCACCATTAATGGAACCTTACTGTGGCTCCAGCAGAATATTTAAATGTGAACTCATAGGAAAAAATCCCTTGGGTTAGGATGAGCTGGCTGTAAAAAAATGCACCTAGGAAACTTAAGGAATTGGCTTTTGGAATACAGTAGTCTATTGTTATCCATTTTATAGGTGTGAGAACACGAATTGAAGGGACTTCCTATTCTGTCCCCACATTAGTAGCTAGACTAAAATATCTGATTTTGTACAAAAATTTATATTTAGTAATTCTACGATTAATATATAAGTATTCCAGAGAGCACTGCTCCTTCCTGGTGTTCTACCTACTAAATGAGTTTACTAACCACTGGGCATGAGGAACAATTCTTTTCTATTGCTTATTCAAGAGAATAATGTTTGTTTTATCCGAGGTTTTGTTTTATCCCCAGTTCCTTCAAGGCTTGGATGCAATCTAGCATTGTCAGTGATATTTTCTACAAGCTAAATTTAGAGAGCCCACGGTGGTTATATTGAAAGGATTTATACATATAATACTGATACATGTAAGATTTAAGAATACTTAGGAAAACCATAAGATTTAAAATGAACCTGAAATGTAATGGTTTAGTGAAAGGAGATTACCGACCTAGACAAGTTTATATTATTTTTGATTAGTTTTACAGGAAGAAGAATAGCAGAATGAGTTCATCAGATATAAACTGCACACAGTGACTTTGGAATGAGGAACATTTGACATTTAAAAACTTGCAATAACCAGGTCAAATAATGAAAATGGAACTTCTCAGGGTAAAACAGAAGGTAAAAGAAAAAAGGTAAATAAATGCAAGGGAGTGATATTCCTGTGATATATCTGACAAGGTTCTAAGGAATAAATCTCTTACAAATATTTCCATGCTTTTGAAATTTTTGGTGGTGGCAGGGAGATGGATAAACTTTTCCAGTTTTAGTTTGTAAATAATTTAAGCATATGCATTCCTAACATGGATGTTGTAGAAAGTTATGTCTCATTCAATAAAGGAACCATCATCTTTCCAATAAATGATATTCTTGCCTTTTTAGACAACCACTGAGAAGGACATTTTATAACTACAGGGACTAATGAAAACACATCTTGTATCATTCAGCCAGTTGATATTAGGTTAGGGCTAGGAGGTTCCTCATATGTTTCAAAGGATGTGGTTCTTCCAGATCACTTCAGATTTCAACATTTATCCTAAGGAGGAGTCACTTTTGTTCCTTAATATGCAGAATACAACCTGAGATTTTATTTTCATTAGGCATGGGGTAAGGGATAAGGGTAAGCAGTCTTTGTACTTATCAGTCTTGGTATGTGCGTTTAAATAACCAAAAAATGCTGCTGATTAAACCTTATAAAATAACTTCACATAGAATGTAAGATTATAAAAGGAACCATGAAATATCATCTTTAAGAGTTTGAGTGGATTTCCTTAACCAGAATCTTAAACAATAACTAACATTTAGGGAAAAAACATGCACTGGGATTTATCAAATAAACAGCCCTCCTGATAGACCTCATGCAGATACTTCTACCTTCTATATATTTGGTTCTTTCAGATCCATACATTTCTTTCTCATAAACTGTTTATAATAGAGAATCTCTTTCCAACACTCAAGACAAACAGGATTTGCTTTTTAAATGTGCTGAGTGCCTTTTATAAAACATCTGCCATCATGCAGTCAAGCTAAAGAGACTTCTCCATGTTCAAGAGAAATTCCTCAAGTATTTATATAATCCTTCCAAACATAATGCATTTAAAAGATCAAAAATTTAGAAAAAGCAAAGGAGTTTCACTGCCCTGCAGCATGTGCTTTTATACTGTGTTTAAGGTTCATATAAAATTTTAAGACTTATGGGCATAAATCATACCCACTTTTGCCATTGAAAGATGCATGTATTGAATCTTTTATTATTAAATGATGAATAGTTCAATATATACAACATCAAGGGTGGGCTGCATTGGCCGTTGTGGCCTTGGGTCTCTACTGGCAGGTTTTTTTTCTTCCCTCTCATATCTGTACATTCAAAGTGTTATTTTTTATTTTAAACAAATATAGAAATTTGCATTGAAAAATACCTTTCAAAAGCACATTTTGACATAGAATACATCATAAGACTTAGTACTGGGAACACACTATAAAGATACTACCCCCTAACTTTAGTGACTAAGCTCTACATAATTCATTAAATATTTTTCACCATCCACCATATACCACATATTAACTGTTGAGGACAAAGACTAAAAAATGAACTGTTTTATCAAATTGCTTAAAGACTAGTGAAATGAGTTAAAATTTCTCTCTATTTTGGATGCATTTATGATAATCATACATCACAAGGTAACTCTTAACAGAACTGTGTTTTTGTTTGTTTATACATTTCCTCTTTGACACTAAAGATTTTAAGCAGCTAATTTAAAAAATCTCATAATGTTAAGGAAATATAAACATTAAAATGGTGAAAGAATATTGAAACAAACATAGCAAAATAGAAATTTCAATGCAGGTAGGCTTACTGAACATAAGGTACAGAACTAAACTTTTTGGCAAAGTAGCTCTTTTAACTAAACTAAGCAAAATTTCCTAGATGGAATATTGTATACTAGAGGGCTTCATTTGCTTCCCTCTATAAACCTGCCCTCAAAAATGATTTCACAGGGGCTTCCCTGGTGGCGCAGTGGTTGAGAGTCAGCCTGCCGATGCAGGGGACACGGGTTCGTGCCCCGGTCCGGGAAGATCCCACATGCCACGGAGCGGCTGGGCCCGTGAGCCATGGCCGCTGAGCCTGCGCGTCCGGAGCCTGTGCTCCGCAACGGGAGAGGCCACAACAGTGAGAGGCACGCGTACCAAAAAAAAAATATATATATATATATATTTCACAAGATAGTGAGATAAAAGACATACACACTTTCAATATAATACTATTTAACTTGAATTTTTATAAATACTGTGTATCTTATACCTGGCAATATAGAATGCCACTTTAACGACAGCAAGAACCCTATGCAACCCATGCAACTATGGTCAACTAATCTATGACAAAGGAGGCAAGGATATACAATGGAGAAAAGACAGTCTCTTCAATAAGTGGTGCTGGGAAAACTGGACAGCTACATGTAAAAGAATGAAATTAGAACACTCCCTAACACCATACACAAAAATAAACTCAAAATGGATTAAAGACCTAAATGTAAGGCCACACACTTTCAACCTCTTAGAGGAAAACCGAGGCAGAATACTCTGTAACATAAATCACAGCAAGATCCTTTTTGACCTACCTCCTAGAGTAATGGAAATAAAAACAAAAATAAACAAATGGGACTTAATGAAACTTAAAAGCTTCTGCAAAGAAAAGGAAACTACAAACAAGACGAAAAGACAACTCTCAGAATGGGAGAAAATATTTGCAAATGAAACAATGGACAAAGGATTAATCTCCAAAATATATAAACAGCTCATGCAGCTCAAAATTAAAAAAACAAACAACGCAATCAAAAAATGGGCAGAAGACCTAAATAGACGTTTCTCCAAAGAAGACACACAGATGGCCAAGAGGCACATGAAAAGTTACTCAACATCACTAATTATTAGAGAAATGTAAATCAAAACTACAATGAGGTATCACCTCACACCTGTTAGAACGGGCATCATCAGAAAATCTACAAACAACAAATGCTGGAGAGGGTGTGGAGAAAAGGGAACCCTCTTGCACTGTTGGTGGGAATGTAAATTGATACAGCCACTATGGAGAACACTATGGAGATTCCTGGAAAAACTAAAAGTAGAATTACCATATGACCCAGCAATCCCACTACTGGGCATATACCCAGAGAGAACTGTAATTCAAAAAGACACATGCACCCCAATGTTCACTGCAGCACTATTTACAATAACCAGGTCATGGGAGCAACCTAAATGCCCATGGACAGACAAATGGATAAAGAAGATGTGGTACATATGTACAATGGAACATTACTCAGCCATAAGAAGGAACTAAATTGGGTCATTTGTAGAGATGTGGATGGACCTGGAGACTGTCATACAGAGTGAAGTAAGTCAGGAAGAGAAAAACAAATATCGTATATTAACACATATATGTGGAACGTAGAAAAATGGTACAAATGAACCAGTTTGCAGGGCAAAAATAGAGACACAGATGTAGAGAACAAACATATGGACACCAAGGGGGTAAAGCAGGGGGTGGGGGTGGGGGCGATGTGATGAATTGGGAGATTGGAATTGACATATACACACTAATATGTATAAAATAGATAACTAATAAGAAGCTGCTGTATAAAAAATAAAATAAAATTTAAAGAAAAATTTAAAGAACCCTATGTAGCCAGAGCTATCCAGTTTTCAGCCATGTATACTGATTTCAAGAAAAAAAAAAAACACTTGGCAACAGCAATGGCAAAAAATTCTAAGATACATGACTAACATTCATTATAATGAGAAAAATTTTCAATTATAATATAATTTGTAGCCATATTATTACTATCCCAAAAGATCTCCATGCGTACAAATCAAAGTAAATGATTACCTCAATTTTAAGTTGAATATGTAAGGAAAAACATAATATTTTTTCCTTGATGCAAGAAATGTACGGGGTTGGGGGAAGGTAAACAATTCACCTTATGAAATTATTTTCAGTGATAACTAGCTTCATTTTAAGAGGAATAATTTCATATTGCATCAGAATATGAATTTAAAGATTATAAGATATGCTTGTATATATTTTTATGTTCCATGGAAGAATATTTTGAAATAAGTGCAACTATTTCTATTAGTACATTTCACAGATGACAAAGTGGAACCAAAGTCATGAAATTATTTGACAAATATCCTGTAGTTAGTGAGTGACAGGGTTAAATGGATACACTTCTTCTGGATCCTTGGAATCAATATATATAAGGTGCAGCCGTATCACAGGCCTATTGTGTAGACTGAAATTTTAATATAAAAAATAATACTTGTCTAACATAAATTAAAAATTCGGAATTTATATCTGAACACTGGATTTTATGAGTAATAAATGGAAGCAGTCTATGTTTGGTCAAAGACATTATGTTCTGACATACCCCAAAATACATTAAATGGCTATTTAAGTTTCTGAATACTTAAAGGACACATAAAATACTACTTTTAAAGAACACTTTAGAATCCTCTTTATCTAAGATCATATGCCAGGAAGAGTGAACACTATATCATTTTTCAGATCAGTGACATTTGACAACCATTCAATCTAATTCAGTGACAATTTTCAATGATGTGATTAATTGAATATTTGAACAAAGCTGACATTTGAATTTTCACCCTAGGCTTTTTAAGTACTCATTTTGGATTTGTGGTTTAATAATGTACAACAACGATCTTATTTTCTTTGTGCTATCTCACCTTGTATAGTTGAAATTACTTGGTAAAATTGTGCCACTCTGTCATAGACAATTGATGAGAGTAGTGAACATAATTATGAGATTTACAACTGTGTCAGTTAATATTAAATCACGTTAAATCAGTAAAGTCCCAGTATATGCCAGGGTATAATGCAACACTCTATTTTTGTCAGTTTCTTTAAAATAATGATGGAGTGCATTCTATGACTTCAAAAAGGCACTGGGGTTCATAAAGTATACACTTGGAAATCTTGGGATGGAAGAAGAGGAAACAAACTGGGATCAGCCAATGAATGGAAGACAGGTATCATAATGCATCTGGAGGACAGTTTAAAACACCACAGACAGTTAAATCTCCCTACCAGTTTTTTAACGGCTAAATTCCTTTACCAGTGAAAAAAATCAATCATTATTCAACTTTACATAAAATGATTAAAAATGCAAATTTGTATTAGAGGAAACTCATTGACTGGAATTTAATTATATCTAAGGGAAAAAATTTACCAATAAACAAGTTCAAATGACCCATTAAATATTTCTTTACATCTGAGAGAAGATGGGGTTAAAGACCTGTAGAACTGTATTCAGAATGTCTGGTGAAGGGGACTATCCACAAACAAGAGTGGAGAAGGATAAAGGAATGATAGAATGGCAGTATGAGAGATGTTTCCCTATTATCTGAGATTTGCTCTATCTACCTTCAATAAGTTACAAATAAATGGAAGCTGTGGATACATTTTATCTTGAGCTAGTATGTAGACAAACACAACCATTTGGTAGAGTCATCCCCTGTTTCACAGGATTTTGTATTGTCCTTTGTTTGCTTTTTTAAACCACGGCCAACTTTATTTCAAAAACCACCTCCACTCCCTCTCAGCAAATATTGTGATAAAGGCATCACTGCACTTAGAAGTACTTTCTCAATAAGTGGTTTTCACAAATAAGTTATTGATAGCAGGGATAACTTCATGTTAAAACAGCCACCAGAGAGAATGCAAATCAGAACATAAATGTGGTGTCTGAGCTCTACAAAGCTAAGTTGTGAGTGACATTTGAGTGAGGAGAGTAAGTGAGAAGTCAGGAGAGAAAAGAAAGGAAACTGAAGCACAGGCTCACATTGAGTTGCTAGTTTAGAATTAGGGAATATGCTAAAACTAGTCATTTATGGCAGAGGAAGAGGCCAAATTGGAGGAGGGGAGGACGGGTGGGGAGGGGAGGAGGAGAGGAGGGGAGGGAGGAAGGAAGGAGACAAAATGAACTTGACCTAAGAAGATCTTGAAACTACCACAAATATCTTTTCAAAAGGAAGTTTCTAATACCCCTTTAACAACAAGGGAGGGCCAATTTTTTTCACGTGATTTTAAAAATTAGGTTTGTGAACAGATTTGTAGAATTGGAAGGCCCCCTCATGATTTTCTATTAGCAATTATCAATTTCTTAAAACTCTGAATGAACTTACCACTAGTACCATTGGACCCAGAAGTCTTTGTAAAAAGTTTGCTTGGTTTTGTTTTATGATTTCTTAAGTTCCTTTGGTTATTGATGTAGGTACTCTATACTCCACTGTGTTAATTCTTGTAATTTATGATTTTAAATAGAATACAATCCAATTTCATTGCTTTTTTATAATCAACATATAGTTCTGTGTAGATTCCATTTTTGGTTTCTACTCTTGTACTTATTTTTTAATATTTTCTATGTTTAAATTGCATACATTTGATTTATTTCCCTCTTTTTTCTGATTAAATTTATAAGAGATTAGTCTATTTTATGATTTTATTACAAGGAACTAATATCTTAAATTTATCTAGCGTTTCTTTTTTCTAACTCATTTCTTCATTTATCTTTTATTTCCTACTTTCCTTAGAGCATTTTTTTCTTTTTTGTAACATTTATGGTTGAAAGCTAGAATTAATTTATCTTTTTTTTTTTAATGAAGATAAAAGCAAAGACAAAAATTGAACCTCTGGGTAGAACTGAGGCCATTTCTCATGGGTTTTCTCATGGAATGCTTTTTCCTATAAAAACATGGATTTGTACTCTTGGTTTCTTATACACTTTAAATTAATCAAATTGAATTTTTTTAAGTATTATTAATTTCTACTGTTATTATCATCAAAGATTATGCACTTTAAAAGTTCTTTTTATGTGTTTAATGACATTTTCACTACATTCTAAGATATTATCCATTTTTTATTTGTACATATGCCAAGGACGTTTTTTATATGTTTATCTTCGCCTACGCCTATAGTAAGTTTCATAGCAGGGTAGAAGTTAGAGATAACTCTTAGTCTATCTTCCTTTTCTTATTCTGGTGTTCCCCAGAAGCATGGGAGAGTAATGTCAGCTGGTTCCAAAACTAGCCAGAAACCACCTCCACTCCCTGTCAGCAAATGGGGGAGGTGGTATGGCCTTAAAAGTGAATGGTTTCCGAGACTTCCCTAGTGGTCCAGTGGTTAGGACTCCGCACTCCCAATGTGAGGGGCCCCGGGTCGATCCCTGGTCAGGGAACTAGATCCCGCGTGCTGCAGCTGGGACCCAGTGCAGCCAGAATAGATAGATAAATAAATAAATATTTAAAAAAAGAAAAAAAAAGTGAATGGCTTCCTGCTACACCCAGCAAGGTTGGGCCCTGGCCAACATTAGGGCTCTTAAGGTAGAGATTCCCAAGTCTTCTTTTGACCAAAAAAAAAAAAAAAAAAAAAAAAAAGAGCTATCTGAAGGGCTGGGTTTTCTCTGATTGCTCCCCCTCCCACATTCTTCACACCTTCTTTGTTTGAGATGACCCACCTAGTATGAGATGGCTCCATCGTCCAGGATCTCTTATCCTCTGGCTTCTAGTTAGGTTCAACCAATGAGCAGCACTGGCAGACTATTAGAGGACTGAATAGAGAGACTAAGGTATCAATCTCCCACCTCCTCCAGCAGGCCATGATTTGAGAGTAACTGCATTCTTTAGGTACCTATGGTTGCACTTGCTATCCAGTGGACCCATTCCCAAGGTTAGAGCTTTCATTGGTTTAAGGTAACAGCTCTCTCCTCTTGTCACTTTAGGTTTAGGGGTAGTAAAGCCTATTAACTGAGGCTAGTCTCTGGTGCTTCATCATTCATCGTTGGTTCCTTTAATCCTGCCCATATTTCTATATATATTCCTTTTATTACAGTCTTTTCAACTTTGTCTTTGCATAGGCTTTCTGATTCATTTCAGGACTGTTAATGATACACATGGCTTCATGATATGACTTGGGCTTGGATAGTGACTATATCAGTGGATAATTCAATGGACTAAAAATGAAAGGCTTTTCCCCTGCCTATAAAAGGCACCACATAGGTCTACTGATGTCTGGCCATTCCCTAGGGATAGGGGAAATCATTCTTAATAATGACAAAGTTAGAATTTTCTGAATGCCTGTTTGAGAGCTCAGATTTGGATTTGGTTCATTTAAATGAAATTATAAACTACTGTTTTCCTTGCAAATCTAACCTTATGGGAGAGAAGGTTTATATATAATTCACACAGATTTTATAGAATCATCTATGCTTGGGAGTGTCGATAGGTAGAAAATCACTATTAAATCTACAGTTTATGTTATTTGTATTCTCAACTTTTTTCTTTGCTGCTAACTGTGTTGTAATCTGACAATGGTGAATTAAAGGCTCTGAATAAAAATATATTTCCATCATTTATTCTTTATGGTTTTAGCAGTATTTCTATTATGCTGTAAGTTGTATTATGTTTTAATTATTGATTTCAACTTTCTTGGATAAAAATAATATTTTCAAATACTTATAAGTTTTTCTTTGTCATTAATATTCTTATCTCTGACTTTTAAAAGAACTTGTTTTATTACCCATTTAATTTATAATAGCCTTTTTATGTTTAGTCATTTTCATCTCACTTAGAACTAAATTCAAACCCTAACCATGGCTCCCCATGTTCTCCTCTTCCCAGCACCACCCTGCTACCTCTCTGATCCCCTACTCTACTACATTTTTTTCCACACTCAGTCCTCTCCACCTATTGAGTCCTATTTCCAAATGCTTTTTCTCCTCTAGGTCTTTTTATCCCACTGCCTGGACCATTTTCCTGTAGATAATCCCATGGTTCACTCCTTCACTTCCTTCCAGTCTCCACCTATAAGACAACCTAACCAAAGGCCTTCCCAAACCTCCTAGTCTATTTGTCTCTTCTTCATTCACTTAGCTATCACTACATACATTATACATATTTAACATCCTCTGGTATTTGACTCTAAACTCCATGACATAAACGACTGCATTTGTTTTGATCACTGACTGCAGTGTTCCTACCATTTGGAATACAACCTGACATATAGCAGACACTCAATAAATAATGCGCTGAATCTAAAAATACAAACATTATTCTGTTTAAGGTATGACTACTCAAAATCTCTAATCAATGCCTCCTCTAGTTCATTCTGAGAATCTGTGATTTTTAAAAGGAAAATAGTTCTATCTACTATTTTACTTAATATGCTTATTTATTTATACCCCATCCCAGGATCATTTAGTCATCTGCTGTAGAATACCCAAGGCCATTTTTAGGAAAATATCCTGCTCTTGAACGTTCTCTTTCTGTGTTTATTCTTTATGCTAATAATCAGAGAGTAAAAAACATGTCCCTTGGGATACTTTCCATTTCTTTTCTGCTTTCTTTTATTACAAAATAATGGGAAGTATAAAATGATAATACATTTACTTTTGAGCATTTGTATTCTGTGTCTTTTGGCCTGGGGCTAGCTCAGGTAAAGGTTATTTCACTCAAGGTTTTGGTTTACACTGGAGAATGTTTTACTTGAGATTCTGTCCTTTAATACAGAGACCTCAATTATATGTCATTCCCCATTAGGGCCCTGGCTCAAATGGGAGCTTTGTGGAAATTTTCTTTTGAAGGACTCCTTGTCCAATTTAACCCTCATTCGAGAGTCTTCGCCTGCTAAAACATTGGAATTTTATCAAGATTTTCTATTTTCAGTAAGAAATATAACCTCCTGAGAAAAGATCCATATATTGCATTAATCACATTCTAATTCTGTATATTCACTTATCACATTTTATTAAACAATTTCATAATAAAATACACGGTCTATGTTCAGATAGATAAATATGGCCATAATTTGGAGTTTGGCAGGTTGCAAGATCACTTTTACTTTCCCTTCCTACATTCCTCTTATTAAACTTTTTTTTAAAAAATTGATAGCCTACATACAGAAAATATACTTAAGTGTACAGCTTGATAAATATTCTCAAAGCAAATGCACCTGTATAACGACCACCAGGTCAAAACATGGAAAGCTTCAACATCTCTGAAGATTTCATCCTGCATTTTAAAATCTAACCATTCTTCTGACTTTTAAACTCATGGAAGCATTCTGCCTATTCTTGAAATTTAATTAAACGAAATTACAGTAGATACACTTTTGTGTCTCACTTTTTTCTCTTTCCGGAAATTGATCTATCTTATGTACTGTGTGTCACTATCATTTGCTTACTTTCATTCTAATTTTGGCTATTACAAATGAAGCTACTATGAACACTCTTTCATATATATAAAATAATATTATATATATATGAATTTTTTGGCAAACATAGAAATGTATGTTTATTATATGCTAAGGAATGAAATTGTTGGGTCACAAGAAATGCACATTTTTATCACATTTAGTATATAATGCCAAACTATTTTCAATGGCTGTCTGAATTACATTTCTACCAGTTAGTTGTGAGAGTTCAAGTTATCCCATACCCTCATCTACACTTAGCATTATAGGTCTAATTTCAACCATTTTTGTGAATTTGTATTGGTATCTCATTGTAATTGTAATTTCCCCAATTATTGGTGAGGTTAAACACACTTTCATATTATTCTTGAACTTCTGAACATCCTCTTTTGTGAAGTTCCCGTTCAAGTTCATTGTCCATTTTTTCCATTGGATTTCTTTTTCTCATTTTATAAAACCTAAAATTAAATAAAGTATAGAGGAAAATCATAGGAGACACCTAATATACTCAATAGTGTAAAGATGTCAATTCTTCCCAAACTGATCTATAGATTTAACTCAATGTTGATCATATTCCAAAGAAGGTTTATGTGGAAATTAAAAAGATGATTGTAAAATGAACCTAGAAATACAAAGGGCTAATATAGCCAAGAAAATACTGAACAAGAAAAAAGTGGTAAAAGTTCACCAGATAACGAGATGCATTATAAAACGGCAGTATTCCACATGGCATGGTACTCATGATGTATAGACAAACAGAACAATGCAAGTGAACTTAAGTCCAGAAATAAAACTACAAATGTACTGAAAAATTTTTATGACACACTTAGTACTAGAGAACAATGGGCAAGCAACATTCTTTTTAATACGTGATGGTGTCGTTCAGATTCCAAGTGAAAAAAATAAGCTGCATCTTAACCCATTCCTCATATCATATACAATAATCAATCATTTCCAGGTGAAATATAGATCCAAATTCAAATGGTAAAATAATAAAGCTTATATGGATAAAAGCAAAATGTAATACCATAATGGCTTTCAGCAGGCAAATATTTCTTAAACAGGACACATAATTATAAAGTGAAAGTTTATAAAAATGAACTACATCACAATGAAGAACTTCTCTTTATCAAAAGATAAAGTGAGTTAAAATTTTAATCCACAGAGAAGGAAAATATATTTGCAATACATAAAATAAACAAAGGACTCATATCCAGAACATAAGAACAACTCATAATCTTAATGAAGTTCAAGTTAATTTTTTCTGTTTTTGCATCATGCCTTTGTTTTCACATCTAAGAAATATATGGTTATTCCCAAAGTCACAGGGATTTTATTTTATGTTTTTTCTTTTTATTGCCAGAATTTCTTCTGGTCCTATACTGAAAATTATAAAATTAATAATTATAATATATACAAAAAAAAACAAAATTCATAATCTATAATCAGTATGTGAAAAAACAAAACTCTTATCAAAAAAAAAAACACTACAGTTTCATTAATCCACTACTTTAGAGGAGATCCAACAGCCTATGTTTTGACATTTTCTTGCTTGGAAGAGATCAATTTCTTCAACTAGATTAAATCTAATAATTCTTTGAGTTTTCTGCTGTTTTCCTTGCTCTTATATTTTGTAATGGAATACGAGGAATTGATATTTAAAAAGACATTTTCTTTGTCTAAGTTCCTAATATTGTTAAAATGTTTTCTTAATTTATATGCTACTGATCTTTCAAAATGTTCTATAGGATGAAATACTGCCATTTGCAGCAACATGGGTGGACCTAGAGATTATCATTCTAAGTGAAGTCAGAAAGAGAAAGATAAATACCATATGATATCACGTATATGTGGAATCTAAGATATGTACGACACAAACGAACACAGCTACGAAAGAGAAACAAACTCACAGATATAGAGAACAGACTTGTTGCCAAGGGAATGGGGCTGGAGGAGGGAAAGATTGGGAGTTTGGGATTAGCAGGTGCAAACTAGTATATACAGGATGGATAAACAACAAGATCCTACTGTATAGCACAGGGAACTATATTCAATATTCTGTGATAAACCATAATGGAAAAGAATGTGAAAACAAATATATATATTTATAAGTGAAACACTTTGCTGTACAGCAGAAGTTAACATGACATTGGAAATCAACTATACTTCAAAAAAAAGTTTATAAAAAGGTTCTATAGGACTGCTAATAAGGCAAACATTCCATAGATTATCTTATTCTGCTGCAGAAAATTTGCAAATATAGAGTTAATCACTGCAGGAAAATAATAAAAATATATAAAACTTCTGTAAAATAATTTTTATAGGTTAAATATGATAGTAACCTTTCATAAAACTGACCGATTACTACACAACTTTCACTTCCATTTCCAGAATGATGTCCTCTCCCTGCTAGATGAGCTGAGCAATATTTGGGGGAGTATACATCATTACTAATCTATCACTAATTATGGTTATTTTAATAGTATATGATCAATTATTTGAATTTATCCTTGAAAGAGAGATGTAGTGTAATTAGGAAGTTACCAAAAAAGCCAGTAAATGCATTGGTTAATTAGAAAGATTGTAGGAAGTTAATAAGAAAGGAGGGCTGCCTCCAATATCATGAGAGAGGGGAGGAATCTCAAAGTCACCCTGAGGAGACAAGAACTCCTTTCATCTACACACTTGTTTACGTATGATTGTTGACTTTTTCTAATACCACACATATATTTTCTTCTAGTTAAACTTAATCAAACATAAGAATAGAAAACAAATTTGCAACTCTTATGCTGAGTTGAAATACTGAGTTTTCTGTGTAACTTTCATACTTGGATGTGTTATCTAATAAATGTTGGCTTAATTCAAACAAACTTTATCATCATGTGTGAACCCACTTTATACAAAAAAAATAATAGCCTATTAAAAGCCATTTGTTTCACGAACACTGCTGTAAGGAGCTGAGTTTACCACAGGACTTAATTTGGCCACCAAATATAACTGCATTATGTAAAATCTAAAAACAACACAAAGTGGCCAATCAGGTCTGGTTCACACCATTCCCTGCCCCCCTGTGGATGCATGCATTTACTTCCTGAATCACATTAGCAGATGCATATGAACTAGAACATGCGCTCTCAATGGTAACTGCTTTGACTTATGAGAGAACTTGAAATGCTTTCTCTGTTTTTAGGGCCAAAGCCCTCACTCAAACATTAAGCATGCTGTCTCATGGTATCCAGACTCTGTCCAGGGCTCCACTTACATTATTTTTCTGCAAGACCTGTAGTGCCTTGTTGACATTGTTCAGGGCATGAACTCTTGTGGATCCTTTTTCTTTTGGCTGAAAACAAAATGAAACAATGTTGACTGCCCAGGGGAGAGAAGGACAATCTACCAGAAATGGAATAATTGATATATTTCACTTCTAAATTGGAATCTTTTAAATGATCACAGGTTGTGAGGCATTAATATAATGAATTTAAGTGCTTCAGGTTAATTATCCTTGTCATAGGAGTTTCTTATAGCATGGAGAAACTCATTATAGCATGAATCAGTTTCTTATAGCATGAAGAAACTCCTTATAGCATGAATCAGCCACTCCTCAAGAAAACTGGTAGAATTTTTTTTTCTTCACAAAAGAGTTTGGTTACCATCTCTCCTTCATTCTACACCTCAGTTGCATGACCACGAAGAGAAACATCAGCATGCATAAGGACATTTGCTAGTAAGATAGATAAGTGAGTCAATTCCCACACCTTTTAGGAAAGTTTAAAAGAGATCTGAGCCTAGCAAAATTCTATAATCCCAAATAGGCTTAACAGAAACTATTTCTGGCAATATTACCTTAATTGTCTTAGTCACTGAAGCTCAAAACCTCAATCATCTTTGGTTTTCTAACCCTCACCTTCAATCCCCAAAAGTCTTATCTTGTCCTGTAATTTTTAAACTAACATTTGCATAGTGTATTACAATATATGGATTAATTCATTCAGTTGTGGAGTTTTAGAAAGTCTACCATTATGATGCCTCAAGTATTTACTCCTAAAATGAGATCTACCCTCCTAAAACAATTTTAACTACACAATACAATGCTGTTAAGTATAGGCACAATATTGTACAGCAGGCCTCTGGAATTTATTCATCTTGCAGGACTGAAACTTTATACCTGTTGAACAGCAACTCCCCATTTTCCATATCTCATATTAAGTGTTCTTAAATCCTAAGAGTTCTCATCACAAGAAAAAATAGATTTTTTTCTATTTCTTTAATGTTATATGAGATGATGGGTGTTCGCTAAACTTATTGTGATAATCATTTCATGATGTTTATAAGTCACATCATTATGGTGTACACCTTAAACTTGTACAGTGCTGTATGTCAATTATATCTCAATAAAACTGGAAGAAAAAAAGACAAAAGACTAAATAAAGTTAAAAGTTAAACTTAAAAGGTCATTATGTATAAAAGCCTTATAAAGACAGCCACTAACAAAGATACCAAATAATAATAGAGAATAATATCTATTAAATAATATAAATTATATTACTGAAAATTTCACCTTCTTGTTCTGCATATGATAGAAGATGCCAAAACAAAAATAATATTGCAAGGCTGTTTTTTTCAGGAATAGGTCCTGTACTGCTACTTAAATCAGTAATTAGTAAATTAACTAATTTTACTGGATCTCATAAAACTATGCTGAGTCTGTTTCTGGTCTGGAATTCTTCTGAGGTTAATGTGAAGTTCCTTATAAATACTGTAAGTCACATACCAGTCTTTGCCCTGTCAGGCCTTCAAGAAGGTCTAGGAGGCGTCTCCCATCCTGCAGGTCACTGAAGAGGTTTTCTATGTGCTGCTTCCCAAACTGAAATAAGAAACATACCCAATTAAAGAAAGCATGCTTCCAGTGATCCATTTCTACGAATACGCCTTTTAAAATTTAAAGCTATTTTTAAGAATATTTAATGTATCTAATTCTTAATCTGCCAAGGGTGATGGATGAAAAGAGAACCTCCAAGTAAAAAACAAAAACCAGTAAATCATCATTCGGCCAAATCTATTTAAATATTTTTCTCAATAACAAGAGTTGGAGATCTATAGTCTAATGGATCTAATTAACTCAACTTTTTGAATGCTGATCCTATAAAGGAGAGAAAAATTGTTTAAATTATCAGGCAGTTGGGCACTGTTTGGGGAGTAGTAAACACACAAAGAAACAAAGATCATAAACAATTTGCCCTGGGTGGGTACATAAGATTTAACCATTTTGTGTACTTGGAAACAGAATGCATAATCATAGAGGGTTCACCATCCTTCACTCATAAAACATGCTTTCTGCGCATATACATTTTACATGCTGCCTCAGAATGATCCAGTCTCATATTGGATGGTTCAAATTTTAGAAAGGTATGATTTAAATTAAGTTGAAATATGTCGGTGAAAGCTTTTCATCTCTTTTTCTCACTTCTTTACTTGAGAATCATACTGAGGGAAAACAATAGCCACTAATAACATCTAACATTTTTGGAGTGACTATTCATGAGAAACACTCCACTGAATGAATTGATCTTGTAATTTTTGTGACGTTAGCATTAGTATACTCATCCTACAGATGAAACAGAGACAAAGAGTCCTACAGATGAAACAGAGACAAAGAGACAAAACAAGAAGACGATAAAACCAAGATTTTGGCCCAGATCTGTCTAACTCCTGGGGCTCTTGTTCTTTCTATTTTATCAAGCTGCTTCCTTGGCCTTTTCCTCCTTCCATTTGATTATCTTTCAAATATTTTATTTCTTCTGTCATACCCCCAAATATCTTCTTTTTCTGGTTCAAAGCCTACAATCCCTTCGTATGAAATCATTCACAACTCTTTCATCACCCAAGTTATCAAGAAAGCCCTACTTTATCAATGACAGATGCTTATTGAGCACCAATAAACCTGGGCTAGGTGCTAGCGCATGCACTAGTAAATGAGATGGATATGACCCCAGCCCTTGTGGAACTTTGAGTCGAGCAGGGAACACAAATATTCCTAAAAGGTAATGCTACAGAGAGGCAGTAAAAGGAACCCAGGAGCACATAACCATGGGAATTCCCATAGTCTGGGGATCAGGAAATACTTCCCTCAAAATGTCGGGTGATGGGTCTAACATTAGCCTTGGGTGATTGGGCTCTTCTCATCTACTCCTTTGATCACACACAAACTTTATATTTCACACAGCTCAAGAAGAGTCCTCGTTTCCAGGCAAAAGACATCTCTGAAGCTTCTAAGATTGAAGACAGAGGATTCAGGCTCTCCCTACAGCCAGGTAGCCATGTCCAAGACAAGTCTGGATAGAGCCTAGGTTCTTCAATTAACGATAACACTGACCCCTGCAAGAAGTCCACCAGTCCCTCCATGCCAGGCTTTGGAAATCAAACCACATATGTGCTTTGACAAAGATAACTGTAAGTTATTCTTTTTAAATTCTACTTGAATAGTTCTAATTAAAAATTTCAGGGGAAAAGAAATGACAAAACACTAAGATACTAGAACTTTTAAAAAGCACTTTTAGTATATATAATGTACAGGTAGATCTTAAAACAACAGTGCCATTCTTATGAAATAAGGAAAGCTTTCTATTAATAAGTAAAGAAAATGAATGTGGGCTTTATAATAATTCTGTCAAGAACCTCATATATAACCCGGAATAACTTGGCATTTGGGGGATAATATTAAGATTTCATTTTCAAATTGGTTGAAGGTCAACAATGCCTTGAAAATGCTATTTTGTTTTGTTTTGTTTTGTTTTCCAGGAGCAAAATTTTACAGATGCATTTGAGAAGTGAGTAGCTTCTAAACTTATGGACAAAAACAATAGTGCACACTGAAATGTGTCAGGTTTTGAAGAAAATAAAATATAGTTAGTTGACAGAAATACTTGCTGTTATTAAAAATATATATCTAGATAGGCAGATAGATAGACAGATAATAAAGTCTGGCAAACCAGGAGGGATGTGGGCGGTAAAATGTTCATTCAAGGAGAAGGGCTGGGACTTGGAAAGGAGTAAGTCTAGAGGCAAAGAATAAAGCATGAACCCCAAGGCCATAAGGATCATCTAGCATCCAAGATATGAGGACTAGAAAGCTTATGCTTTTGGGCAAGGAGCTTAAACAAAGGTCAAGAAGGCAAACAGGATCTTGCTTTGATACAAACTTATACACACAGACGAGGTATTGATATTTTATAATTCTCCCTTTTAAACTGGAATCAAACAAAATAGAGAGGGAGGGAAGGACTGCAGACTAATCAGAGCGCACATCTAGTTGGGGCACCTAGAAAGCAGTGAGGTGATAGAGAAAAAGACGGTTTTCGGTATCATATATAACTTTCAAACTCATGCAATCAATGCTGTATTAAAGTATCACAACTGAAATCCAACTTATATTTGTTATATCCACCACAATCTCTAACAGGGTGCCTCTCAAAATGTTCCAGTAAAGCAACTTTCAACAGACGAGACTGAATTTATTTGCCCCGAAGCCTGGCAGTGTAAAGTACATAGTGACTGCAGGTTCAAAATTTCTATGAAAGCATATGTTTTATGTTAAGAATTCATGGAGATTTTGTCTTCCTCTCTTAATGCATGTTTAACTTAAAAGTAATTTCAAGCACTTTGACTGAAAATTCCCCTCCTATGGTCTAATTAAATTGATGCTCAATGAAATGTACAATATTTAGCCTGTAACTTCATGGATGTTCAGGTGTTTAGTCTTATACCTCCTGGACTATGAATATCCTAGAGAAAGCAAAAACTCTCTTTTCTCTGGAATGGTTTTCATTTCTTTCCTAGATTCAACTCCTCATTCCATAGCACTATAGGTATGATGTAGCAAAAGTAGCACACGTTTCTGAGGCAGAAATAGCTGATTTTTCGAACCCGAGTCTCCTATTCACTAGCTGCATTGTCTCCGGCAAGTGACTTAGTCTTTCTGAGGAACAATTTATTCATTAGTATCAACAGAATGGGGACTGAAATAATAGCACATCAGTCCTAAGCCTCTGAAACAGTGTAGGTATGCTGTACAGACTTGGCAAATAGTAGGTACTCAATAAATATAGAAAGCTTTTTTCTGTTTTATTCTACTATTCCTTGGCTTCTTTTTCTTTGGCCAAATATTAGACATAAATACAATTATGCTTAATTATTGAATCTACCAGAAAATACAGAGCTCAGATACAATGTGTTCTGTTTTCTCTTAGTTTGGTACCCCTGTAAGAGTGAAAGTCAAGGAGGGAAGGTGTCCTTCCATATTCAATTACTAATACTAGTACATGTGGATGGCAAAGGGGAAACACTCAGAGCCTTCAAGCTCTTTATCTTTTTGTTGTTCTTTTGCTTACTTTTCATTAAATCTTCTTCTGTTTTCCTCTCTTTTTATCTCCTATGAAAGACAGCTACTATGCCTTTTTGCTGCAAGTGACACTTACTTCATGAAAACAGTATTATTTCTTTAAAAATTCCCTATCTTTAATGGCTTTCTTTTCAAGTGTATGAAAATTATTTTATAAGACACATAAAACATTAAATGTGCCTTGGGTCATATGACCCTGTGGCTCTCTATCTTCAATCCCTTTCCTGACTAATATTTTCTTTAAAAAGTGAACTTTTGGTATTACTTAGCAGTTTCTTACATTCACTTACATATTGAATTCTTCCTTGCTAATCCAAATATCAAGATGAAAGGACCATAAAATGAGACAGCAATCCTTCCAGATCACTGTCAGGATGATATAAAGAAATTCTACATTTATATCAATTTATTTTTTTTTACAGACAGTGTTCAAAAAGAAACTCAGACAGGTTGATTGGTAACTGGCATAAACAAAGTGAAAAAATCGACGTAAAAAAATTGAGAAAGGGACAGAAATGAATTGAAAAATATTTAAATAGTTTCTGACTCTTCAGAGTTGTGTCAATCTTTTAACCCGTAAATACACAGAGATCAATACCATGTTGCACTAAAAGAAACTTGAAGAGCACAGGAATAATTTAACATGGCCTTCTGGTGGTAGAAAAGTCAGCCTCTGGACATCCATGTTGCTGAGAAAATCAAGATACTTCCCTGTGATTCTGAATCTTTAGCTATTAGAAACACCAAGAGCAAGAAAAACACCAAAGAGGAGAGCAAATTTGATTCCAAACTTATTGGTAAATCCTGCTGACCAGCTCCCATAAAAATAATGCAACCCACTGTAATATAAATAGGCAGTTTTCATAGATGATTGTTTTCTTAAGCACGGGTTGTAAAAAGTATTTCATAAGATAATTTTATTGAGGTTAGCTCAGTGAATGTTCACAGACTGAAGAAATTCATATCATCATCACCCCCATGGTGAAAAAGAATATGATCAGCATCCTCAGAGCTTCCTCACACCCACTTCTGTGTACTAGCCCTTTCAATGATGACTACTCTACTGACTTTTAACACCATAGATTAGTTTTGCCTTGAAAGGAATCTCTTAAAAACAGAAGAATAAGGCTGGTTTAGTGTCTCATTTTAGGAAACTAATAATTGAACGACTTATGGTTTAGGAAGAGAGAATTTGGAAAGAAAAGAAAAGTTGCAGTGATGAAATATGTTTTACAAAGCACAGGGAAGTACTGCAATACAATGAGTAAGAATATTCTCTCTGCCCCAGAATTCCTTGGTTCAAATCCCAGCTCTGCCATAGTTCATGTGTATGATATGAGCAAGTAACTTAATCTCTCTGGGTCTTACCTTTTATCAACTGTAAAACAAGGATGTAGTATTACCTAGCTTGTGGTGATGCTGTGAAGATTTAAATGCATTTGGAATAGTACTTTGCTCTAAGATATACTCAATAAATGTTAGCCATCATGAATTTATTCCAAATGTTTAACCCTAATAATCCATATTTTCCAAAATTTCCTTGGAATTTTTGGCTCAAAGTAACAGAAGGGGTCAACTTCAAAGTACTGGTATGGGGATTAAATGAGTTAATAAATATAAGGTGTCCAGAATGTTTCCTGGCATAGGAAATGCTCCATAAACCCTAATCACATTTCCCATTTCCCCCTTTCGTTAAATGTCATCACCTGGAAATAGAGAGTAGGACTCTCCTTTGAGGGTGCCAGGATCCTAGCAGGACTTGGCTAACTTGAGGAGAGTTAATAGGGAACAACTTAAAAAGGTGAGGGCAGGGTATAAAGAAACCACCAAAACTGGTAATAGAGAACTGCAATTATCACTCCTAGACACATAGGAAAAAAGAGAAAGAGAGTGGTTATTGGTCCATGAACAAAGAGAGAGTCGAGAGAGTCACCTGACATGAGCTTTGATATTTTGGTGATGAATGCAGCTATCTTGTGGTAAATAACTGCCCTGATATTTCTTTCCTCCCTTCCTCTGATCTCCTGTAAATGCTCCCAAGAGCCAAAACCAACTGGAAGCCAGAGATCAAGGGAGTCTGCTGATATCATCCACAGAGGTCAGCCTCCCAGGGAAGAGAAGGGCAGAGAGTGGTCCCAGAGGGATAAACCAAAGACATTCAACACCCTAGACAGGGAAAACAATTCCCTTGATCCACAGTATCAATGTCAGGGATGCCCATGTCAGAAAATAAATGAAGGCCCCAGTGCTTCTCCCCAAACTGCCTATATTATTTTTATCTCTGGTAATGTTGTTTTAAAGACCCAAATGTATCACTGGGACACTTTCTCTCCTATAATAGGGGTATCAAAGTACTGGAATGTTTAGCAGGCTTTAACAGATGAAAATTAACATATATTATTCATTGTTCCTGAGCATCAAATATTTTAAAACTTCTATGTACCAGAAATAGCACTAAAATCTGGGCTGCAAAGATAATGTTTTAAAAAAATCCAAGTTATTCCTTGGAGCTAAGAAGTGCTCAAGAGCTAAGTTAGATAATATAATAGTTTTACAGTCTCTCCAGATATGAAGTGTTATTTGGCAGTAACTCTTTATAAAACATAGTCACTAGGACCCAATGTGTATGTTACACTATTACGTATACAAGAAGAGATTCAACCAGAGTGCACATTAGAACTTTCAACAGCAGCCACAACAATGGTTAATGGAAATCAAGTCGTTATCTGTAAATGGTCTATTATAAAACCCCAAGTAATATGTGCTTAACCAAGAGTCAGCACGGTTTGTTGTCTGATCAGGTCTACATTTAATATGGTTTGTAATAAAACTGAATTCTTAACCCAGGCCTGTGTTTTCTCACCTGTAAATTAGATAGATCAGTACTAATTCAATTACCAGTTATCCTGAAACAAAAATTAGTAAACTTATATGTAATTTTTATCTTGTATTTCTAGTTATAATGTTAATATAATTCACAAATAGCTATTTTAAAACATGTAGAAACCTTATAAAACATGATTGTAGCTAATTCTGTTATATCACCTTTAAATACCCCCTATAAATTTAAAATTATGAAAGTTAAATTCAGTTTTTATTGAATCACAAAGGTATAAGATTTAAGCTTGAGATAGCCAGGGAGGGGAATGGAGATTGGTTATATTCTATCCCAGTAAAGCCTTCTGCAACAGAAGAAGTACAGTATAAGGTTTGCAAGATGAAGCACTTCATTTCAAAGCATCTAAATACCACTATGATTCTTCAGAAAGAAAGAAAATATTGTGACACAATGGGCACACTCACTAGAGAAATGCCAACCATTAGCACTTAGCTTCCCGCAAAATGCAGAGGGAGAAAGAACTATTCAGACTTGTTCAGATCCTATGGAATGAGACTCTATGGTCAAAAGACATCTGTACATGCCTTTAGTTAATAAATGTAAATTTTATTTATAAAATTAATATTCTTAAAATTTCTCAAATACATTGCAGTGCAATTGCGTGTGGACAATTATGTGACAAGACAGCCTCTTCCTAATCGTTCCCTGCCCCTACCTACTAGAAAGTCAGCCTTGGGCTATTCATTCTCTCTTCTCCCATGCTTATGAGGTGGGTCTGCCAATAAACAGTGCAAAATCAAGGGAACAGGAAACACACAGAAAGGAAAAAAGTCACATAGGCTGGAATATTTAAATAAGAGCTTCTGTCCCCATTATACCTTTATTCCCTTCTGATAGGTTGAACCATATGAAATTTTAAATTCTGCAGTCAAATGTGATTGAAAACTGGCAATTTCACATGATTCAACCTCATATATTTTGTAATGACATGCGTAATAAACATTCAGTGTTTAGTTTAAGTCAGCCACATTTCTGTGCACTGTACATGGACTATTTTAATTAATTCTTATAACAATCAATTAAAATCAATCCCATTTTACAGATGACACAACTTGAGACATAGAGAACTAAGTAACAGCAAATAAGTGGTAGATATGAATCCAAACATAGGTGGTATATTTCCAGATTTATTAACCATTCTCTACTTTGTAACTGCTGTTTGAGCTGGCACTCTTTGATGACAATGCCTTTCAGGGTCAGTATTAGATAAGTTTTACTTGTGTATTTTCATAATGTCTTTCAATAAAATAAGGATAATTTAACTAATTTATTCTTTTCTTTCCCCTGAGGTTTCTGAAGGTCAGATACAGTTATATAACCTACAAACAAAATTGCTTCTAATTTTACGTTGAATTAGTAACTGAAGGGTGATAACAGTGATAATTCTACATATGTACATTAGAAAAATTCTTCAATGTCTTAAATTTCTATTGTTATATCACTCTTTAGGGGGATGCCTCGATGAATCCAGTAAATATTGTTCTAGAGACTAAAACAAATTTTTAACATGCAGAACTCACTCAAAGGTATATAGAAAATCTGGCTTTTTAATGTAATTAAATTAAAACACAAAAGCAATTGCCCCACGCACTAAAAACTTAGGAGGCTATAAATCAACATATAATAAATATAATTCTTAAAACTGAATAGGATTGAATAATAGTAAATAGAAGGAAAAGCTTTACTCATGTTTTTAGTGCAGTTATTTCTTGAGAGATCCACTCATACATGCCAAGTACTTATTGAAAGTCTTCCATGTGAGATTCATGCAGTTACATGTTAAAGAATATAGCACTTGGGGTCAAATAGGCCTTCATTTCATTGCAATTCTAACTTTTCCCAGCTGTGTGAATTTGGATAAATGATTTAGTAATTTGTTTGTTTTCCTTGTGTGTCAAAGGAGGGAGAGTAAGTTATTCAATTAAATGTGACAGCTATTATTCAACTACTTTTTATTGTGCTCAATACTGGGAATAAGTGGGAAGATAAAAGGTAAAAAAGATACTGCCGTTGTTTTTTCAGCTTTAGTCACAATCTATGAAGGATGTGTGCAGTTAAGCAAAGATATGTATAGCACTGTATTATAACCCTATCGATAGTGGTGGTGTAAGCATGGTGCCAACACAAATAAGAGATGTCATCTTCACTTGAGAAGATAAGAGAAGCAGAAATCCGAGAACTGAATTTACAACATTGAATAGGCAACTAACAAGGAGATGTGAAAAGAGGAGAAGAATGCCAAGCAGAGGGACATTTCAGATGCTAAGATTCGGATAAATTCAATTACATTAAACCATGAAAAATCAGGTCTTAGAACACAGGGTATATGGAGTGATGGGAGATGATGAGACTTGAGATGTATGAGACACCACAACAAAGGGGGCTTGGTCTGCCAACCTAAAGGAGCTTGAGCAAATATTTAATGGTCATTTGCTTTCATTCTTTTGAACAAGGTATGTAATTTTGAAGTGTTTACCGTATTTTCCACATTAATATTTAGACCGATGTCTTAAGGTAGTTAACCTTATTTAGGAACGGCCAATATAGACATTGTTCAGAGGTGAATTTTGGAGTCCTAATAACTCAAGAGAACTATTCTTGTGTGGAAATATTACTTGACAAGGGAGTCATTTAGTTCAGGAGCAACTGCTCTAAATTATAAATATGAGCTCCTTAAAACTCTAAGCAGTTATCTACCTTTCCACTGGAACTTCTTTTTGCAGAAGCAGAGGTCACAATCTGTGGTAGATTAAACACAAAACTGGGCCAACTATCTCATCCTTTCCTGAATCCATGCCCTTTGCAGCAGGACTTTGCTGCTCCTTTCACGAGAAGGTGGTTTCTACTTCTCTACCTCTGGAATCTGGACTGGCCATTGCCTTGGTCTGGCCAATAGAATGCAGTGGAAGTTATGTTGTTCTACTTCCAAATGTAGGCCTCACAAAGGCTTGAACACTTTTGCTCTCTTGGTCATGCCTCCCCCTTCATCATAAGAACATGCCTTAGTCAGATAACTGGAAGGTGAGACATGTGAAGCAGAACCAAGTTACACCACTAGTCCCAGACTGGTTGACAACCAGACATGTGAGAGAGCTTAGCCAAGATCAGCACAGCCACCTGGTCGAACCACAGCTAGCTAGAGACACATGAATAATCCCAGGAGAGATCTGAAGAACTTCCTGGCTGATCTGAAGAGCTGAAAGAATAATAAATACTTGTTGTTTTAACCTACTGAGTTTCAAGGTAGCTTGTTACATAGCAATAGTGAACTGATACATGTTCATATATGAATGTTTGTTTCTATACAGGAGAAGAAGTCTGAAAAATTAAACTGTATTATAAAGACTGATAAATTATTTATGGAATATTTTTAAAGGAGCCCTTTGTGCAGAAGAACTCCAAGCTAGAAAACATTTCACTGCTGAAGTTGAAATGGACAAAAAAACATTATCTGTAGAGATTTGACTCAATGAATGATCTGGAAAAAAGCACAGTCAATATACTCTACAGAGCTCCTTCGATTCCATCTTGCAAAAAAAATAAAAAATAAAAAGTTCAACAAAGCCCTATTTTAAAAAATTATCAGCTTCATGGAGCAATTTAAAAAAAAAAAGCAGTGTCAATCTTAAGATTTACAATACTACCTTTAATAAAATGTAGGGTTTTTTAAAACTCTTTTGTGGTAGCTATATGTTGTAAAAAAAACAAAGATTGTGTTTCTTGCTCAACATGCTCATTTGAAGTTCACTTGAATCTTATGAGAAGTTAAAAAAAGGAAGACTGTTTCATTCTCCTGTTTGATAGATTTTTTTACTCTGCTGTCACTTTAGATAAAAATTCCTGTTTATCTAATTTTCTTCATTATAAGTTCTAATTTGTATCAGTTTATCATTCAGATGTTTTCAAAATAAAAATAATGAATCCAAAAGAATTCTCTCTGAATTAAACTGTCACCTTTGGTTAGTGTCTCTAGAATAATACACTTTTAAATAAGTTAAGCTGAATAATAGCCAAGGCAAGTAGTTAGGTTTGACACTTTCCTCCCAAAGCTTCTGAGAAAAATTTTAAACTGTCTTGTACATTAACTAGAAAATCTTAATAGGCACCTGTTTATTTCAAAAATCGAAAAAACAGTTTAATAGCTCTTTAAATAGAAGTTTTATACCAGGACTTTTCTACTAATACATGACTTCATTGTAAAAGGCGCCTAATTTAGTAATTCATTTTTATCAATACCAAACATTTCCTCATTATAAAATACTGCTGTGCAAAATGTTTTATTTTATGAACACAGCAACTGTCCAAAAATACTATTGAGCAAAAAGGAAACAAACTATCTTGGCTTAAAAATATAAGAATTACCAGATTTTAAAAATAAAGAATACCCAAGAGGCACATGAATAGATGCTCAACATCACTAATTATTAGAGAAATGCAAATCCACACTACAATGTGGTATCACCTCACAACAGACAGAATGGCCATTATCAAAAAATCTAGAAACAATAAATGCTGGAAAGGGTGTGGTGAATAGGGAACCCTCCTGCACTGTTGGTGGGAATGTAAATCGATACAGCCACTATGGATAACAGTATGGAGGTTCCTTAAAAACTAAAAATAGAACTACCATATGACCCAGCAATCCCACTACTGGGCATATACCCTGAGAAAACCATAATTCAAAAAGAGACATGTACCACAATGTTCACTGCAGAACTATTTACAATATCCACGACATGGAAGCAACCTAAGCGTCCATCAACAGATGAATGGATAAAGAAGATGTGGCACATATATACAATGGAATATTACTCAGCCATAAAGAAAATAACAACAAAATTGAGTTATTTGTAGTGCGGTGGATGGACCTAGAGTCTGTCACACAGAGTGAAGTAAGTCAGAAAGAGAAAAACAAATACCGTATGCTAACGCATATATATGGAATCTAAAAAAAAGAAAAAAAATGGTACTGATGAACCTAGCTGCAGGGCAGGAATAAAGATGTAGACATAGAGAATGGACTTGAGGACACGGGGTGGGAGGGGGAAGCTGCGGCAAAGTGAAAGTAGCATAGACATATATACACCACCGAATGTAAAATAATTAGCTAGTAGGAAGCAGCAGCATAGCACAGGGAGATCAGCTCGGTGCTTTGCGATGATCTACAGGGATGGGATAGGGAGGATGGTAGGGAGGCTCAAGAGGGAGGGGATATGGGGACATATGTATGCATATGGCTGATTCACTTTGGTGTACAACAGAAAGTAACACAGTACTGTGAAGCAATTATACTCCAATAAAGATCTATTTCAAAAAAAAAAAAAAGAATACCAAAACTTATCAACATATGTCACCTAGTTGAATGAACTTTCTCAGTCTCTTAAATTTAAATACTACTGGGAATGCATTAGCAATCTATTATTGAAGTTGGACTGTAAGATTTGAGATGGAGGTTTAAACATAAACTTAAATTTAAAATAGAAAAAAATAATTTTAATTGGTTTTAAAAATGGCTCCTTCTGATTTTAAAACCAGTGAATGTACTTTATAAAAAAAAGATATACAGAAAAATATTACAAAGAAATAAAAGGTATAATCTCACCACTCAACCAGTGTCAACTATATTTTTGCACAGTTATTTTTCTATTCATATATAAGCACATTTTTTTCAAACTTGAATTATCTTATATTTCTAGTCTTTCTCTTCTTCTTTGTCTTCCTCTTCTTCTTCTCATCTTCCTCCTTCATTCCCTGTTCTCCTCCTTCATCAACCAAGGTGCCATTTTTGAGTGTTTCTTAATTAAACCAAGATGTTTTAAGAATTTTATGATCAGTGTCAAACTTATTCTGTTTGATATTAGAAGAAATTAATGAGAAAGGTATTGTTTCTACCTTTTTAGACATGAGGATATTAAGATTCAGTAGTCTTAAGTAAATTCACCAAGGTGTTTAAACTCAGATTCAAATCTATTTCCTCTAACTCTGAAGGCTATATCTTCATCCCTACCCCACTTTCTTGTTTTTTGTTTGTTTATTTTTTTAAACCTCATATGATAAACATTTCCCTGCATAACAAAATCTAAAAAAAAAACTTTGAAAAAAAAGAAGGCATCATGGTGAAGCCTGCATGCATATTCTATTAAAAACAGATTCTTGTACTGGCATCCTTCCAACTGTGGTTCCATTAAGGGCTCACAGTCATGTTTATCTTAGACTGTATTATAAGGATCAGAAACTAAAATGTGCCTGTGTCTAAGATGAAATGATGACTCTTCAAATCTAGCCAATTTGGGAGTTTGCAAATCATAGTCGACCCTCTAGGTATTTATCATCGTGTAGCACTGGGAATTATCCTGACTTCCTCATTTTATGGAATATACTGAGCATGGTATGATTGTTTTCAGAAGGATTTAGAAGCTAATTTATCAAAAGCCTATTCTTTGATATTTATGTTCATCAACTTTTGATAATTCTTCCCATTTCTTATTTTATCCCTAATATAATTGTGTGGGCAATCCATGAGGAAATAAATCAACAGGAATTGATTCATTAATGAATGTGTGGAAAAAATAATACAGAATACTAAATATTGTTATCTGTTTTAGTTCACAAAACAGGCATCATCTTTTATAACACTTCAATTACTCGTAAGCCCATCTTAAGAGCTCCTTTGAGGCACTTAAAAGTATACATGATCGGGCTTCTCTGGTGGCGCAGTGGTTGAGAGTCTGCCTGCCGATGCAGGGGACACGGGTTCGTGCCCCAGTCTGGGAAGATCCCACATGCCTCAGAGCAGCTGGGCTCGTGAGCCATGGCCGCTGAGCCTGTGCATCCGGAGCCTGTGCTCCGCAACAGGAGAGGCCACAACAGTGAGAGGCCCGAGTACCGCAAAAAAAAAAAAAAAAAAAGTATACATGATTATTAAAATGGACTTCACCTTCTTTAATGTAATCTGTAGTGGCTAAAATCAATTAGACCACAAATTAGTCTTTAAAAACCAACTGGGCTTAATAGGGGAAAAACAGCCATGGTAAAGTGCTGCAATCTTCTTGTATTTTTATGCATGATCCATTATGAACTGAAGAAGAATAGCAATTCTAAGGTTTTAAGGATAAATACTTGCTCAAGAGATACATAATAGACAACATATGTCAATAATAATCAAAATGAGAAACAAAACAAAATGATGCAGAAACATAATATCCACACTTTTACAAAACCTAAAGGCAGTAATAAATGCTACAGCTTGTCAACGGCTAACATGCACACCTGGGATGAGACCGTCATAACAACACCCAGAATCCCATTGAACAAAATTGCCAGTTGTAACCAGAATCTAATCAATAATGGAGCCCAGCCCCATTGTTTTTTGTTTGTTTGTGTGCTTGCTTGGTCAATGTTTTGAAGATTCTTCATACCATATCCTATCATTTTGAAAATGCCTTTTCCTTGGTTCATTGCTATAAACTTCAATTCCAACTCTGGACAGAACCACCCTCCTCCAATCTGCAATCTTTTTTTCATACTTTTCTCCATATATTTATTCTTTTCTATCTCGGTCCATTTTTCCTCTCACCCTCACCATCAGTCTACCTTCTAACTCTTTCCTCAGTGTCTTCTGAAACCCTAAAGTATTTTGAAGAGTTGCCTTTATGCCCTCAGTCTCAGTTACCCCACCACAAGCTCTTCTTACTTAGAATTTAATCTTCATTTTAATTTACCTGCAATCATAACAGGTTAAAGGCTTACCTCCATTTTCCCCTTGCTATGATTTAAATTTTTGTGTGCCATCCAAATTCATATGTTGAAATACTAATACCCAGTGTGATGGTATTAGGAGGTAGGGCCTTTGGGAGGTGCTTTAAAAGTCATGAGGCTGGAGCCCTCATAAATGAGATTAGTGCCCTTATGAAGGAGGCCGCACAGAGCTCCCTAGCCCCTTTCACCATGTGAGGATACAACAAGAAGACCTTCACCAGAACCTAATCATGCTGGCACCCTGATCTTGGACTTCCAGAACTCTCCAGAACTATCAGAAAAATTTTTCTGTTGTTCATAAGCCACCCAGTCTCTAGTATTTTTTTTATAGCAGCTTGGAGAGACCAAGACATACCTCATATTTAAGATCATGTGGCAGGTTGATATTTTGACATATTAGCTGGTGCTTTGCCCCAACTCTTGGAATCTATACATGTGTACTTCCCCAAGTATAAGTTTGTTACCATGAAAAGAAAAAGACACAAAGGCTTAAATATTATGTTTCTACATAACATCTGAAATCTATGGCAAAAATCAGAGCTGTGCATTGCAAAATCCTCAGAATGTTGAGTACAATGACATATTATCTATCCCATAAATAAAAGAGTTGGGAAAACTGTATATAGAAGCAAGTGGGCCTCATCCCAAAGGAGATAAAGTTTAACAGCTGGAAAAAGGACAGGATTGAAATGGATTATGGTGAATAAGACAGATAGCCTTTATTGTGAGTTTCTGAGAAGGACTCCATTATCCCTCTCCTGCTCTGAGTTGAAGTCCCAGAAAACCTACATATGTTGGGGACAATCCCAGATCTGAGAAGACCTGTGCCTGGCTTGTTAGCATATGCACTGGGAGATCAGAGAGTCCTCCCTCCACCCCCCATCTCTATAGCACCAGTGCAGTAGAAAAGGCAACAGCAACGATGAGTCAAGTGTCAAAGCAGGTAAGGCTGAAGGGATGCCCTGGGACACTTGAGACATGCCTAAATTGGTAAGAAGGGGACAAAAAAAAGGACATGATAGCTGAGGGCTTGACAGGACTTCAGTCATCTCTGGTGGTGATCTGGGCATAGAGGCTAACAGGCAAGAACAGACAGCATAAACTAACTGCATCAGCAGAAGACTCCAAGTAAGGATGACTATGGACCTATGACCCCTGATAACTGGATGTGATATAAGCCCCTTGAAACTTAGAGGTTGACATGCTATCATGACCAACATGCTGTTGACCATAATAATATTTAATGGCTTTACCTCATAACTCTTTGACCTGCTAAGTTTCAATGCTTTGATCATCACTTTGCATCCAAACACATGGCCAATTCATGCCTCCTCATCCACCTTGAATTATTCTACCTCATGGATCACAAACAACTCCCTCTAATCACAATCTATTATTCTTGAAACTTCTCTTCTCGCTTTAAAATTCAACAAATATTTATTGAGTATCTACAGTATGATATCACATGAGGTTTGGGTGGACAATGATCTAGTTTCTACATTTCTGGAGCTTACTGTCTCCCCTGGGAGAGGAATAAGAAATGAGTATATAAGTAAGTAAATAAATAAATGTAAGATTATAGATTATAAGATTTCAAGTGCTAAGACAAAAATAGGGTTATCAGAAAGAGAATTATAGGTCCAAGCTACATAGATAAGAACTTCTTTCTGAGAGGGTGACATTCAAGGTAAGATCTGAAAGATGAGATAGAGCCAGACTCTTGAAGAAGGGAGGTGGAAAGAGAATTATAGAGGGGGAACAATATGCACAAAGGGAAATAGGGAGAGTGGTGCTAAATGAAGTTAGTAGCCAAAGAGGGATAAGGGGTCAGCCGTGGTACAGATGTTATTCAAAATGCAAGGGATATCACTTATATGTGGAATCTAAAAAATAACTGATGAACATAACAAAAAAGAAACAGACTCACGGATATAGAGAACAAACTAGTGGTTATCAGTGGGGAGAGGGAAGGGGGAAAGGGTAATTTAGGGGTAGGGAATTGAGAGGTACAAACTACTAAGTATAAAATAATCTACAAGGATATATTGTATGACAGAGGGAATAGAGCCAATATTTTATAACAACTATAAATGGAGTATAAACTTTAAAAACTGTGAATCACTACATTGTACACCTGTAACATATAATATTGTGCATCAACTATACTTCAATTAAAAAGTAAATAAAAATAGATAAATGTAACGGAAAGGCTTTGATGGGGAGAGGAGGGATATGATCTAATTTGCATTTTATAAAGATCTCTCTGGTAGTTGTGAGAAGATGTGAAGGAGGATAAGACAGGCATTGGGGAGACCCCAGTGCCTAAATCCAGTCCTCTTTAACTCAACTTGTCTTAGTGGTAACTATGACCTCAGCATCAGTCCAATCTCTCTCCCTCCCTCCCTCAACTGTCCATCATACTTGCCTTATCAATTACCAGTCTTGATTTTATCCAGTCTTCCATTCTTTTTTTTTTTTTTTTTTTTGCGGTACACCAGCCTCTCACTGTTGTGGCCTCTCCCGTTGCGGAGCACAGGCTCCGGACGCGCAGGCTCAGTGGCCATGGCTCACGGGCCCAGCCGCTCCGCGGCATGTGGGATCTTCCCGGACCGGGGCACGAAACCGCGTCCCCTGCATCGGCAGGCGGACTCTCAACCACTGCGCCACCAGGGAAGCCCTGGTCTTCCATTCTTTTAGTTTCCTTTTCAAGTCCTGTGTAACTGCTGAAGTGCTCATATAACCCTGCCCTCTGGGTCCTCAGGACGCATGACATTCCATTATGCAATCCTTCCCCCTTCCTTCCAGTTGCAAGGGAATGAGTACCTCTTCTTCTCTTAAAAACTGATCCCTAAATGTGGGCACCTGAGATTACTGGCTACCAGTTTTTGTGTGATTTTGATTCATCTTCTCTCCTATTCATTTATACATATCAAGCAGGCAGCATGCTTTAGTTGCAAAGAACCAACTTCCAAAACCAGGCATTCTTAACTCAGGCCTCTGTTTCTCAGACTTTAGTATATATCAGAATCACCTAGATGAGCCTGTTAAAAAATACAGATTTCCAGGTGATTCTGATGCAAGTGTAACATGGATTACATTTTGAACAACTGTCCTAGGTGCAGCTCTTTCACTGATTGTGTAACCTTGAGTACATCAAGGCACCTGTCTGAGCATTCATTCTTCCTATGAAAATGAAGTGGGTTAAACTGGTTATTCTCTCAGGACATTCTCAGCACTCATATTCTCCTACTTTTTGTCTAGAGTCTAAAGAAGGCTAGGAGAAAAGATGGAAATATAATAAAACGGTATAAGCTAAGAATAGCTACTACCAATTAGCAAAAACTTATCCTTGGGCTTCCCAAAAGTAGAAATAGAAATGGAATCATAATAGGTTATATAGCTGCTATGAAATAAAAGGAAAGGACTAAACTCAGGGAGGCTCTCAGCCTGATCCCCACAGGGACAAGGGAAGGAGGTTCATGATTTCATGGGGTCCCTGAAGTTAGATAGGAAAAAAATTACATCTTTATTTTCTGTAATATCTAAAATAAATCTGTCATTTTCTTTCTGTATGATTTTAGGCAATTAAACATTATTAGCAGTACTTGAGATTTTGTCACAAATAACAATCAGAGTTTTACATCACATGATACCTGCTGCAAATACCTCCATACCTGGCTTATACTCATCACTATTTGGAAATGACAATGACCATTAAACCCTCTTCTACATCTTGTTAATTAGTGCATTAAAAAAGAGTCATACCTATTAGTATGCCACAAATGTATTTAATATTTTGATAATTGTATTTCAATACAATTGGTTTTCTTTGCAACTTCATGTACATTTTATTACATATTTACAAAGACTATTTTAAGAAGGGGCCCATAGCATTCATTAGACTGCTTAAGGGATCCATGACACAAGAAGGACTCAGAAATCACCTCAGATTCTACCCATCTTTGTGAACTTTCCAGTTTTTAAGTGATGGAGAACTAACAGGCTTTGTATTAAGCATGCTAATAAGGATTTTATAGGATAACTCTGTTCCATGTAATTTTTTTCAACTTCTTAACATTGCTTAACATGCCATACAAAATACTTAAGGTAGTATATTAGTTTGTAAATCGAGAACAAGTGTTATTCAAAGCCTTAAAAGGGATTGCTTTCTGTTGGTGGGAATGTAAATTGATACAGCTATTATGGAGAACAGTATGGAGGTTCCTTAAAAAAACTACAAATAGAACTACCATACAACCCAGCAATCCCACTACTGGGCATAAACCCTGAGCAAACCATAATTCAAAAGGAGTCATGTACCACAATGTTCACTGCAGCCCAATTTACAATAGCCAGGACATGGAAGCAACCTACATCTCCATCGACAGATGAATGGATAAAGAAGATGTGGCACATATATACAATAGAATATTACTCCACCATAAAAAGAAATGAAATTGAGTTATTTGTAGAGAGGTAGATGGACCTAGAGTCTGTCATACAGAGTGAAGTAAGTCAGAAAAGGAAAAACAAATACTGTATGCTAACAGTTATATATGGAATCTAAAAATAAAAAAAAAAAGCGTTCTGAAGAAACTAGGGGAAGGACGGGAATAAAGACGCAGAAGTAGAGAATGGACTTGAGGACACGGGGAGGTGGAAGGGTAAGCTGGGACGAAGTGAGAGAGTGGCATGGACATATATACACTACCAAATGTAAAATAGATAGCTAGTGGGAAGCAGCTGCATAGCACAGGGAGATTAGCTCTGTGCTTTGTGACCTCCTAGAGGGGTGGGATTGGGAGGGTGGGAGGGAGGGAGATGCAAGAGGGAAGAGATATGGGAACATATGTATATGCATAACTGATTCACTTTGTTATACAGCAGAAACTAACACACCTTTGTAAAGAAATTATACTCCAATAAAGATGTTTAAAAAAAAAGTGATTGCTTTAAAATTTGGTATGTATATACATACCAGGTACTGTAATCAAAACTTGAAAGCACAAGAAGAACTTTAATAAGGTAAAAAAATAATCCTTTTCTAGAGTCTTCTTTTAGTGATACTGTATAACGAGTGCTAACTGTACAGAGTATTCCCTTATAGCAGGCCAAATAGAATAAGATGTGCTGCAAATTATAGGCTTTCTTTGAGAATCCCTGGTGTAAAGACTTTTAACTAGTAAAGCCAAAACAACGGTATTTCCAAACAGATGTGACCATGAAATCCTTTTTTGTATAGTACCTATTAATATCTCAGAGATTTAATATTTTCAACATGACTTAGGAAATATTATTGGTAGAAACATAATTATTATTAGTAAGAGAAAATATCAAACTTTTTCTTACTAGTCTTACCTATGAAATACAGGTATCATTGAGGTACTTGCCAAAAGACAATTAATTAATATACATGATATTACCTACGGCAGTTTTTATAATAAAGACAAAAATATCTAAAGTGCAATATGCCAAATAAATCCAGAGGAACATAGCCTGAGTCCACTGTGATTATCTGAATAATCAAATATCCCTTGGCCACTGAACAGAGCAAAAAGTCTTCGTGCTCTGGCCGGGTGTCAGGCCTGTGCCTCTGAGGTGGGAGAGCCGAGTTCAGGACATTGGTCCAGCAGAGACCTCCCAGCTCCATGTAATATCAAATGGCGAAAACTCTCCCAGAGATCTCCATCTCAACGCCAAGACCCAGCTCCACTCAACGACCAGCAAGCTGCACTGAGGGACACCCTATGCCAAACAACTAGCAAGACAGGAACACAACCCCACCTATTAGCAAAGAGGCTGCCTAAAATCACAATAGGATCACAGACTCCCCAAAACACACCACCAGAAGCAGTCCTGCCCACCAGAAAGACAAGATCCAGCCTCATCCACCAGAACACAGGCATCAGTCCCCTCCACTAGGAAGCCTACACAATCCACTAAACCAACCTTAGCCACTGGGAGCAGACACCAAAAACAACGGGAACTATGAACCTGCAGCCTGCAAAAAGGAGACCCCCAAAACAGTAAGTTAAGCAAAAGGAGAAGACAGAGAAACACCCAGCATATGAAAGAGCAAGGTAAAAACCCACCAAAGCAAACAAATGAAGAGGAAAGAGGCAGTCTACCTGAAAAAGAATTCAGAGTAATGATAGTAAAGATGATCCAAAATCTTGGAAATAGAATGGAGATAATACAACAAAAGTTGAACAAGGACCTAGAAGAACTAAAGAGCAAACAAACAATGACGAACAACACAATAAATGAAATGAAAAATTTTCAAGAAGGAATCAATAGCAGAATACATGAGACAGAAGAATGGATAAGTGACATGGAAGATAAAATAGTGGAAATAACTACTGCAGAGCTCAATAAAGAAAAAGGAATGAAAAGAATTGAGGAGAGTCTTAGAGACCTCTGGGACAACAGTAAATGAACCAAAATTAGAATTATAGGGGTCCCAGAAGAAGAGAAAAAGAAAGGCACTGAGAAAAGATTGGAAGAGATTATAGTTGAAAACTTCCCTGATATGGGAAAAGAAATAGTCAATCAAGTCCAGGAAGTGCAGAGAGTTCCATACAGGATAAATCCAAGGAGAAACACGCCAAGACACATATTAATCGAACTATCAAAAATTAAATACAAACAAAAAATATTAAAAGCAGCAAGGGAAAAACAACAAATAACATACAAGGAAATCTCCATAAAGTTAAAACAACTGATCTTTCAGCAGAAACTCTGCAAGCCAGAAGGGAGTGACAAGACACATTTAAAGCGATGAAAGGGAAAACCTAAAACCAAGATTATTCTACCAGCAAGGATCTCATTCAGATTCGACGGAGAAATTAAAAACTTTGCAGACAAGCAAAAGCTAAGAGAATTCAGCACCACAAAACTAGCTTTACAACAAACGCTAAAGGAACTTCTCTAGGCAGGAAACACAAGAGAAGGAAAAGACCTACAATAGCAAACCCAAAACAATTAAGAAAATGGTAATAGGAACATACATATTAATAATTACCTTAAATGTAAATGGATTAAATGCTCCCACCAAAAGACATAGACTGGCTGAATGGATACAAAAACAAGACCCGTATATACACTGTCTAAAAGAGACCCACTTCAGACCTAGGGACACATACAGACTGAAAATGAGGCGCTGGAAAAAGATATTCCATACAAATGGAAACCAAAAGAAAGCTGGGGGCTTCCCTGCTGGCACAGTGGTTGAGAGTCCGCCTGCCAATGCAGGGGACACAGGTTCGTGCCCCAGTCTGAGAAGATCCCACATTCTGTGGAGCGGCTGGACCTGTGAGCCACAGCCGCTGAGCCTGTGCATGTGGAGCCTGTGCTCCACAACGGGAGAGGTCACAACAGTGAGAGGCCAGTGTACAGCAAAAAAAACAAAAAAAAACAAACAAAAACAAAAAAACAAAGCTGGAGTAGCAATTCTCATATCAGACAAAATGGACTTTAAAATAAAGACTATTACAAGAGACAAAGAATGACACTACATAATGATCAAGGGATCGATCCAAGAAGAAGATATAACAATTGTAAATATTTATGCACCCAACATAGGAGAACCTCAATACATAAGGTAAATGCTAACAGCCATAAAAGGGGAAATCAACAGTGACACAATCATAGGAGGGGACTTTAACACCCCACTTTCACCAATGGACAGATCATCCAAAGTGAAAATAAATAAGGAAACACAAGCTTTAAATGATACATTAAATAAGGAGGACTTAAGTGATATTTACAGGACATTCTATCCAAAAACAACAGAATACACTTTCTTCTCAAGTGTTCATGGAACATTCTCCAGGATAGATCATATCTTGGGTCACAAATCAAGCCTGGGTAAGTTTAAGAAAATTAAAATTGTATCAAGTATCTTTGCCAACCACAATGCTATAAGACTACATATCAATTACAGGGAAAAAAAACTGTAAAAAATACAAACACAGGGAGGCTAAGCAATACACTACTTAATAACCAAGAGATCACTGAAGACATCAAAGAGGAAATCAAAAAATACCTATAAACAAATGACAATGAAAACACAACGACCCAAAACCTATGGGATGCAGCAAAAGCAGTGCTAAGAGGGAAGTTTATAACAATAAAATCCAACCTCAAGAAACAAGAAACATCTCAAATAAACAACCTAACCTTACACCTAAAGCAATTAGAGACAGAGGAACAAAAAAACCCCAAAGTGAGCAGAAGGAAAGAAATCATGAAGATCAGATCAGAAATAAATGAAAAAGAAATGAAGGAAACAATAGCAAAGATCAATAAAACTAAAAGGTCGTTCTTTGAGAAGATAAACAAAATTGTTGATCCATTAGCCAAACTCATCAAGAAAAAAAGGGAGAAGACTCAAATCAATAGAATTAGAAATGAAAAAGGAGAAGTAACAACTGACACTGCAGAAATACAAAGGATCATGAGAGATTACTACAAACAACTATATGCCAATTAAATGGACAAGCTGGAAGAAATGGACAGATTCTTAGAAAAGCACAACCTTCCAAGACTGAACAAGGAAGAAACAGAAAATATTATCAGACCAATCAAAAGCACTGAAATTGAGACTGCGATTAAAAATCTTCCAACAAACAAACACCCAGGACCAGATGGCTTCACAGGAGAATTCTATCAAACATTTAGAGAAGAGCTAACACCTATCCTTCTCAAACTCTTCCAAAGTATAGCAGAGGGAGGAACACTCCCAAACTCATTCTACGAGGCCACCATCACCCTGAGACCAAAACCAGACAAAGATGTCACAAAGAAAGAAAACTACAGGCCAATATCGCTGATGAACCCAGATGCAAAAATCCTCAACAAAATACTAGCAAACAGAATCCAACAGCACATTAAAAGGATCATACAACATGATCAAGTGGGGTTTCTCCCAGGAATGCAAGGATTCTTCAATATACACAAATCAATCAATGTGATACACCATATTAACAAATTGAAGGAGAAAAACCACATGATCATCTCAATACATGCAGAGAAAGCTTTTGACAAAATTCAGCACCCATTTATGATAAAAACCCTCCAGAAAGTAGGCATAGAGGGAACCTACCTCAACATAATAAAGGCCACATATGACAAACCCACAGCCAACATCGTTCTCAATGGTGAAAAACTGAAACCATTTCCTCTCAGGTCAGGAAAAAGACAAGGTTGTCCACTCTCACCACTATTATTCATCATAGATTTGGAAGTTTTAGCCACAGCAATCAGAGAAGAAAAAGAAATAAAAGGAATCCAAATTGGAAAAGAAGAAGTAAAGCTGTCACTGTTTGCAGATGGCATGATACTATACATAGAGAAGCCTAAAGATGCTACCAGAAAACTACTAGAGCTAATCAATGAATTTGGTAAAGTAGCAGGATACAAATTAATGCACAGAAATCTCTTGCATTCCTATTCGCTAATGATGAAAAATCTGAAAGAAAAATTAAGGAAACACTCCCATTTACCACTGCAACAAAAAGAATAAAATACCTAGGAATAAAGGTACCTAAGGAGACAAAAGACCTGTATGCAGCAAACTATAAGACACTGATGAAAGAAATTAAAGATGATACAAATAGATGGAGGGAAATACCATGTTCTTGGATTGGAAGAATCAACATTGTGAAAATGACTCTACTACCCAAAGCAATCTACAGATTCAATGCAATCCGTATCAAACTACCAATGGCATTTTTCACAGAACTACAACGAAAAATTTCACAGTCTGTATGGAAACACAAAAGACCCCAGATACCGAAAGCAATCTTGAGAAAGAAAAACAGCTGGAGGAATCAGGCTCCCGGACCTCAGACTATACTACAAAGCTACAGTAATCAGGACAGTATGGTATTGGCACAAAAACAGATATATAGATAAATGGAACAGGATAGAAAGCCCAGACATAAACCCACGCACATATAGTCACCTTATCTTTGATAAAGGAGGCAAGAATATGCAATGGAGAAAAGACAGCCTCTTCAATAAGTGGTGCTGGGAAAACTGGACAGCTACATGCAAAAGAATGAAATTAGAACACTCCCTAACACCATAACCAAAAATAAACTCAAATGGATTAAAGACCTAAATGTAAGGCCGGACACTATAAAATGTTTAGAGGAAAACACAGGCAGAACACGCTATTACATAAATCACAGCAAGATTTTTTTTGACCCACCTCCTAGAGAAATGGAAATAAAAACAAAAATAAACAAATGGGACTTAATGAAACTTAGAAGCATTTTCACAGCAAAGTAAACCATAAACAAGACGAAAAGACAATCCTCAGGATGGGAGAAAATATTTGCAAATGAAGCACCTGACCAAGGATTACTCTCCAAAATTTACAAGCAGCTCATACAGCTCAATATCAAGAAAACAAACAACCCAATCCAAAAATGAGCAGGAGATCTAAAGAGACATTTATCCAAATGAGACATACAGATGGCGAAAAGCACATGAAAAGATGCTCAACATCACTAATTATCAGCAAAGTGCAAATGAAAACTACAATGAGGTATCACCTCACACTGGTCAGAATGGCCATCATCAAAAAAATCTACAAATGATAAATGCTGCAGAGGGTGTGGAGAAAAGGGAACAGTCTTGCACCGTTGGTGGGAATGTAAATTGATACAGCCACTATGGAGAGCAGTATGGAATTTCCTTAAAAAACTAAAAGTAGAACTACCATATCACCCAGCAATCCCACTACTGAGCAGATACCCTGAGCAAACCATAATTCAAAAAGAGTCATGTACCACAAAGTTCACTGCAGCCCTATTTATAATAGCCAGGACATGGAAGCAACCTAAATGCCCATTGACAGACAAATGGATAAAGAAGCTAAGGTCCGTATATACAATGAGTATTACTCAGCCATAAAAAGAAACGAAAGTGAGTTATTTGTAGTGAGGTGGATGGACCTAGACTCTTTCCTACAGAGTGAAGTAAGTCAGAAAGAGAAAAACAAATACCGTATGCTAACACATATATAGGGAATCTAAAAAAATGGTTCTGACGAACCTAGGGGCAGGACAGGAATAAAGACGTAGACGTAGAGAATGGACTTGAAGACACAGGGAGGGGGAAGAGTAAGCTGGGGCGAAGTGAGAGAGTGGCATAGACATATATACACTACCAAATGTATAATAGATGGCTAGTGGGAAGCAGCTGCATAGCACAGGGAGATCAGTTCGGTGCTTTGTGACCACCTAGAGGGTTGGGATAGGGAGGGTGGGAGGGAGACGCAAGAGGGAGGGGATATGGGGATATATGTATATGTATAGCTGATTCACTTTGTTATACAGCAGAAACTAACACACCAATGTAAAGCAACTATACTCCAAGAAAGACGTTAAAAAAAATATATAGAATAGAGTTTCTTTCTCAACATAAGTTTGCATAGGAAACATCTGAGAATGTTATTGAAATGCAGAATCTGAGGGAGTCTATCTCTGGAGTGGGGTCTGATATGCTTCATTTTTAATAGAATTTCACGTACTGCTGATGCTGCTGGACTGAAGACCCCAGGTGGTATTGCAAGGTCTTAGTCTATTCTCCACTTATAACAGCTTTCATATCCAATTTTCAAATTAATAACAAAGAAAACTTAATAGAAAGTATCTTCAGACACTGTTTCACAAAAGAGCAAGTAAGCTCTTCATGTGTCTTCTTCTTAAATCATCCTTCACCCATTGCTCAGGGCAGAACATTATAGAAGAGTTCATTTTTACAGGGAGCTAAACTAAGATATGCCAAGTAAGCTGTTTTCAGATGTTTTCTCTTGATACAAATATTGGACTTAGGAAACAGAGAGGAATAAATGGTCAGCATGAGCCTTGAACTCTCTACCATCAAGTGTATTCTCCCAAGTTGTATTTCTTTCCTTCCTGAAACTGCAACTCTTCCATCTCTCCAGGCTTATTTGTGTCAGATCCTTCCTTCTTCTGCTCCTCACAGCTAGAGTCACTGATACTTTCTCCTCCTGCAAGATTCTGGTTTCTTAATAGTGACAGAACTTTAATCAGAGGAGGAAACTATGCACAGCAGCTGTGATGGACTAGAAATGGCCACAAAGCTCTCTGACACATCTTCCATCAAGAGATAGCATCTACCATGCACCCCTATGTTCATAGCAGCACTTTTCACAATAGCCAAAACATGGAAACAACCTAAATGTCCATCGACAGATGAATGGATAAAGAAGATGTGAGATACACACACACACACACACACACACACACACACACACACACACACACACACAATGGAATACTACTCAGCCATAAAAAAGAACGAAATAATGCCATTTGCAGCGACATGGATGCAACTAGAGATTATCACATTGAGTGAAGTGAGTCAGAAAGAGAAAGATAATACCATATGATATCACTTATATGCAGAATCTAAAGTATGGCACAAATGAACCTATCTACAAAACAGAGACAGACTCATAGACATAGAGAACAGACTGGTGGTTGCCAAGGGAGGGGGGGGGAAGGAGAGGAATGGACTGGTAGTTTGGGGTTAGTAGATGCAAAATGTTATATATACAATGGATAAACAACAAGGTCCTAATGTATAGCACAGGGAACTATACTCAATATCCTGTGATAAACATAATGGAAAAGAAAATTAAAAAAAGAATGCATATACGTGTATAACTGAGCCACTTTGCTGTGCAGCAGAGATGGGCACAACATTGTAAATCAACTATACTTCAATTAAAAAAAAAAAAAAGAGGTAGCATCTAACCCTCCTCCCCTTGAAACTTGGCTGGTCTTAGCAGCTGGCCTGACTAGTAGAATGCAAAAAATGCAATGTCATGGGTCTTCCAAGGTTAAGTCATTAATAGAGTCCTTTGGCTTCTTTCTTGGTTTCTTGGAATACTCTCTCTGGGTGGCCTAAGCTGCCATGCAATGAAAAGTGATCTATGAAACCATCATGCTAGAAAAGCCATGTGTTAGGGCTCTGGTTGTCAGTCCCTGTTGAATTCAGCTTTCAGCCATCCTCACAAAGGCACAATGTGTACATGTGAGTGAAGCTGTCTTGGACCCTCCAGACCAGCTGTCCACTAGCTGAATACAACCAATTGATGTCAACTGACAGCACACAGAGTAGAAGAATCAATGGGCCAAACTCTGCCAAATTTCTTTTTTTTTTAACATCTTTATTGGAGTATAATCGCTTTACAATGGTGTGTTACTTTCTGCTTTATAACAAAGTGAATCAGTTATACATATACATATATCCCCATATCTTCCCTCTTGCGTCTCCCTCCCTCCCACCCTCCCTATCCCACCCCTCTAGGTGGTCACAAAACACAGAGGTGATCTCCCTGTGCTATGCGGCTGCTTCCCACTAGCTATCTATTTTATATTTGGTAGTGTATGTAGGTCCATGCCACTCTCTCACTTTGTCACAGCTTACCCTTCCCCCCCCCATATCCTCAAGTCCATTCTCTAGTAGGTCTGTGTCTTTATTCGCATCTAACCCCTAGGTTCTTCATGACCTTTTTTTTTTCTTAGATTCCATACGTATGTGTTTACATACGGTATTTGTTTTTCTCTTTCTGACTTACTTCACCCTGTATGACAGACTCTAGGTTCATCCACCTCACTACAAGTAACTCAATTTCGTTTCTTTTTATGGCTGAGTAATATTCCATTGTATATATGTGCCACACCTTCTTTATCCATTCATCTGTTGATATACACTTAGGTTGCTTCCATGTCCTGGCTATTGTAAATAGAGCTGCAATGAACATTTTGGTACATGATTCTTTTTGAATTATGGTTTTCTCAGGGTATATGACCAGTAGTGGGATTGTTGTATGGTAGTTCTATTTTTAGTTTTTTTAAGGAACCTCCATACTGTTCTCCATAGTGGCTGTATCAATTTACATTCCCACCAACAGTGCAAGAGTGTTCCCTTTTCTCCACACCCTCTCCAGCATTTATTGTTTCTAGATTTTTTGATGATGGCCATTCTGACCGGTGTGAGATGATATCTCATTGTAGTTTTGATTTGCATTTCTCTAATGATTAATGATGTTGAGCATTCTTTCATGTGTTTGTTGGCCAAATTTCTGATCCACAGAACCTTGAGACAAAATAATTGTTATTCTAAGCCACTAAATTTGAAGTATTTTGTTACAGAGCAATGGAAAACCAGAAAAGTACTCTAGGATCCCTCTGGAATGAAGACATTGCCCTGAGTCCTCTTGATTGAGACCCTGATATTTGCCTCATTTTATGGATTCTTCTCCTGGTTCCCCAGCTGACTGTTGCCTATGTTTGGCTTATTGGATTATCCTGTCTCCCAGCACTCAATCTCCTCTTAGCCATGCTTGAATTTCCCCAGGTCTTATCTTGCCTAGTCTGCTTTTCCTCCCTTTCCTCCAGTCTATACTGCTGAAATCTTTCAACCTGCCTATAAGAAACTCTCTGCTTTCATGGCATGTTTCTGGGCTCTCTTCTCTTGTTTTTATGGGAGAGAAGTTTTTGGTTATCTCTGTCAGTTTACCTACTTCTAATCTCATTTTAATTCAGTGTCAGGTGTAGGTGTACATACCAAAGAATGACTGGATTTATAGGTTATGATTTATCACTCCACTGAAATTCTTTTACAACTACTGAACACGATCAGAAAACCCAATGATCTTTTCTCAGCCCTTAATTAATTTCTATTAATGACTTCCTTTGGTGAATGGAGTCACCAACTTCTTGAAAACCATGATCTTTTTGCTGTTTTAGAGACCACATACTCTTTAAAATTTTCTGATCCTTTCCTGAATACTCCTTTGTGGGCTTCTCTTTATCTGCCCATAATTTTTTTTTAACATCTTTATTGGAGAATAATTGCTTTACAATGGTGTGTTAGTTTCTGCTGTATAACAAAGTGAATCAGCTATACATATACATATATACCCATATCCCCTCCCTCTTGCGTCTCCCTCCCACCCTCCCTATCCCACCCCTCTAGGTGGTCACAAAGCACTGAGCTGATCTCCCTGTGCTATGTGGCTGCTTCCCACTAGCTATCTATTTTACATTTGGTAGTATATATAAGTCCATGCCACTGTCTCACTTCGTCCCAGCTTACCCTTCCCCCTCCCCGTGTCCTCAAGTCCATTATCTAGTCTACGTCTTTATTCCTGTCCTGCCCCTAGGTTCGTCAGAACCATTTTTTTTTTTTTTAGATTCCATATATATGTATTAGCATATGGTAATCGTTTTTCTCTTTCTGACTTACTTCACTCTGCACGACAGACTCTAGGTCCATCCACCTCACTACAAATAACTCAATTTCATTTCTTTTTATGGCTGAGTAATATTCCATTTTATGTATATGTGCCACATCTTCTTTATCCGTTCATCTGTCAATGGACACTTAGTTGCTTCCATGTCCTGGGTATTGTAAATAGAGCTGCAATGAACATTGTGGTCCATGACTCTTTTTGAATTACGGTTTTCTCAGGGTATATGCCCAGTAGTGGGATTGCTGGGTCATATGGTAGTTCTATTTTTAGTTTTTTTATCTGCCCATAATTTAAACATAAACTCTTCTGAAGATTTAGCTTTAGATCCCTTTTGCTTTTAACCATGTGCCATATGATTTTGCCATCTCATCAGGCCAAATGGCTTAAACTCCATATGGATGACTCCAAATTCATTATCTTTAATTCTGGCATCTTGCCTGTGTTACCCTCTCAATGCCACATCTATCAAATTCACACAATGATCTCCCTCCTCAGACCTAGACTCGTGTTTGAGGAGATTGTTGGAAATCTGTACTTGGACATCCCATCAACAAATCAAATCCAGTATATCCCAAATACAGCTCATCACCTCTCCTTTATAAGTCTTCTCCTCATCCATATTTCCTATCTTATCTAATGACACCACCATCCTCTTTTTTCAGTTAAGAAAAATGTTATTTTTGACTCATTCTCTCACATCCCTGAATTGCATCAATCCTAAGCCTTATTGACTCTAGATTCAAAATGTCAAATATAATAAACTCTAACATGGTCTTCCCACCTATAATTCTCAAACCCTGACAACTACCCAATTCAGTCTATACAGTACAACCAGAGTCATATTCCTAAATCATGCTTGTAATTACTCTAAGCACAGTTGCCTACTGGTTCATACTCTTTCTTACCCTGCAGATTCCATTTTCCTGCTCTGTCTTTAGTTTCCTTCTTCTCCTCCAACATCCTTTTTCAAGGCTCTGTTTCAATTAATTGTTTCTTGATGCCCACTTGCCTTATCCTTCCTTTACCATCAACTCCAGAAAAGATCTTGCTCTTGTTTTCCCTCAGTCATTTGTTTGTGTCTTGATTTAGCAATGATCATTAAATGATTAATATTAAAGTTAGTGTGTGTGTGTATGTGTGTGTGTGTGTGTGTGTGTGCGTGCATGTGTGTGTGTCCCCACTGTATAATGAACTCATAGCTGGCAGAAATTGGTTTTTATTTTAATTTTTTATCCTCTACTACAGCTACCACTGTATATTGCACTTAGTGAAAGCTCAATACACATTTGTTGAATTTGAAGCTGATGAACAGTTCGTCAATTTTCAGCTACATTTATTTTTTTGACTGAGTTGTACCGTGAGGAAAACTAATTTGTACCAAATGGGACACATTTCAACTACTTACACTATTAATGTTTTCATTGAACACCAGCGTCTGTGAATAGCCTCTAGGTACATTTAAACTTTAAGATAAAAGGCAGTTTTTGTCAAAATGATTTATAATCAATAACCACCAATTAAAATCCAATAATTAAGATACACACAAATACCACAAAGCTTCAACTAAGAGAATTACAAGAGGATGCCAGTGGATAATGGCGATATTTGGTGATCACAGCTTCCCTTTCCCCTCTAGCAAGTGTTCCGCTGCAGAATCAGTCTTAGGAGAGTCTTGCAGCCAGATGTAAGCAGAGAAATATCATCAAAACTACACTCAACTGAACTACACTTCCGACATGCCTGGTTTGTGAAATTCAAATGGATAAATATGACTGAGAGGAACTCAAGATTTAAAAGAGCACTTCCCTGAGAGCACTGTAGTTACCATTTAAAACTCATCAGCACATGTGATGAAATATCGCCTTTAGAAAACTATTTTGTCATATAAAAATGTAAAATTAAGAAATACACTAACATTTGAACAAATATCATCTTTAATAACATTGTAATTCTGAATCTGTTCTGTTTGTATTAAGATTTTTTTGTTCTCTTTTAACTGTAGCTGTAGTACAATTGAAGATATTTTAAAATTAATTATTCAGGGCTTCCCTGGTGGTGCAGTGGTTAAGAATCATCCTGCCGATGCAGGGGACACGGGTTTGAGCCCTGGTCTCGGAAGATCCCACATGCCTTGGAGCAACTAAGCCCGTGCACCACAACTACTGAGCCTGTGCTCTAGAGCCCGTGCGCCACAACTACTGAGCTTGTGCTCTAGATCCCGTGAGCCATAACTACTGAAGCCTGCACGCCTAGAGCCCACGCTCCACAGCAAGAGAAGCCACCGCAATGAGAAGCCCGCACACCGCAACAGAGTAGCCCCGTTCACCACAACTAGAGAAAGCCCACGCGCAGCAATGAAGATCCAATGCAGCCAAAAAAAGTAAATAAAAATAAATAAATTTATAAAAAATTTTAAAAATAAAATAAAATATTCAGATAATGGCCTCAGCTCTGTTTGGGTCGATGTAATCTTGTGAAAGTTAACAGTTTGAAGGTTATAGAAAAAAAACTGTAGGTGCTCCACCCACGTCCACTAAGATTCCATTAACATCTGTGTGTGCCTATCCCCTGGCTTTTGTGGGCTTTGCTTTTCCAAAATCTGCACCTGCATCTCTTTGGATGACTATCCTCAGGCTTTAAAAGCTGCTTTGCCCAAAAGACCAGAGAACTGGCAGTACCTTGGTGTCTGTGTTACCTCAGGGTAGTCTTAAGCCAATGATTGAGCAGTATAGGAATACGAAAGAACAGCTCCTGGGCTTTAAGCCGGAACACACTCTGAAGGGTGATTTAGACCAAGAGTATTCCTGTAGGATTAGCCTGAGGCTGGGACTTTGCCTGCAATTGCCCCTTGTATAACTCCTTCCCTATTCCTGTTTGACTTCCCTTGCTCCCTTATTTGTCATCCCTGGAAACATTTCCTTAATAAATCACTTGCACGTAAATCCTCATCTCCAGACGGGCTTCAGGAAAACCCAACCTGAAACAGGCATTCTCCCAATTCTAGTAGTAAGGGCATCAGATTTCTATTTGAAGATACTAGATAATGGGGTAAAACACACCAGTAAGTGAGGATGGGAATTTACTAAGGCAACCAGCTTCCCCCCTCTGCTTTCACACTTACAAACATTACATTCCTGTAAGGAGCCTGTCATCCACTTTCCACTGTTCTGCTCCCACATGTACTACCTTCTCCTCCTCGCCTCCTCTTTGAATTCAATTCTCCGCTGTCATTTACTATTCTTTATCTTGGTTAATACCTTCTGTGTATTACCTGAGGAAAGTGAAAAAGAATATCTACTGGGGACAAACACCTGAACTCTAAATCATATTGCTTCTGTTTCCTCCCTAAATGGGCTCAGCATCTCTCCGTGGGTTACTATTAGTATTCTGAATGGGATATTCTTGTGCAGGCTTGTACTTTACATGGTAGGATATTTAACATACCTCACTTTCCCCACTAGACATACATAGGATTTCCTCACAACCAATCACTGTGACAACCAAAAAAATATGCCTACACATATTTCCAAATGCCACCAAGGAGATGGTATCCCCCAGCTCCCAACCACCTTTGGGAACCAGTAAATAAGCAATAATGTTCTACCTATTATCCATGATTTGAAGTTACTTTTCAACTCACTTACTTCCGTCTCTGACCTTGCTTTCATCTATGATGATCAGAGATAGGGGCCATTGTGATACAGAAAGAATATTTGACAAGAGAACTAAAACCTTCCAAAAGGACATTTTCCCATGTGAAAAGTATAGAGTTTATTTTATATGATTGGTGAAATTGTGTTTAAAAAAAATCATCACCTGCCCATAATTTAAATAAGATACTTGGGCTTCCCTGGTGGCGCAGTGGTTGAGAGTCCGCCTGCCGATGCAGGGGACACAGGTTCGTGCCCCGGTCCGGGAAGATCCCACATGCTGCGGAGCAGCTGGGCCCGTGAGCCATGGCCGCTGAGTCTGTGCGTCCGGAGCCTGTGCTCCGCAACAGGAGAGGCCACAACAGTGAGAGGCCCGTGTACCGCAAAAAAAAAAAAAAAAAGATACTTAATGAGTGTGAGATAAAGTAAGCTTGGGTTCAATTTAATTAGACATTTGAACTTAATAGTACATTTAGTACTACTGTATGAAAAGTGATCGAGAAATAAATAATTTTTATAATAGGATTTAATTATTAGATTTATTGCATTATGTATTTAATGATGCCATGTTAAAAGGATTAAGTGAATCTTTAACTTCAACAAAATGTTAGGGTGTACAACTGTAGCTCTACGGAGATTTTTATTAGTATTATAATCCATTCAGACAATAAATTACTAAAATAGTATTACAGCATATTATGGCTTTCCTGGAGCTGGATCACAAAACAAACATGAGTAACTCTATTGAGTACTGCAGGAAATCTCTAATAAAGTTGTGAGTTATCACACCAGTGGTTCGATTAGATGATAGAATCTTATTGATTTTTAAATAATTTAATACAAAAAGTTAATTTTCACCTCTAATAATGAAGGAAAAGTGGTGGGACAGAGGCAGGGTACCTCTACAATATTTGTATTTTATATAAGCTCTTGAATCTATTCCTTATGTTATGTTATCCACATATATCAAGTCTCTTAATGCCTACATATCTCACAGCTATTCTCTCTAAACCTCTTGCAGCCAAAGGGATAACTGAAAGTTTGCTACCTTCCTCACAGGAAAAACTTTAAAAGCAAAGGGGCATTCAGGTAGAAATAATATACATTAATGCCAGTGACTGTGGCAAACTCATCTTGGGCCTGGGGAAACTATGGTAATAAAGGATGAATATTGCAGGAGAAAGGGTTGCCATTTACATATGGGCACATGACCTTCAACTTAGTTTGTATTTATAATTCACTAGTTTAACTCTGAGCTTCCTAAAAAGTGAGACTTCTGCTGCCTCCCCTCCAAATTATTTTCTCCTTCTTTGCTTCTTCATATTTGAAACTCCTGTATAATACCACCATTAATAATTTCCTTTGTTGACGCCAGCTAGTAACAACTGATAGGGATTCATTCAACAAATATTGATTGAATGAATGAATGAATAGCAGTTAATTTCAAGAACCTCTAACATATTTTAATTTGCTATAAATTGATGTTTTCCATATTTGAAAGAAAATTATGATTTGATAAAGTTCAGTGTTTTCATTTTTGCTTTACTTTTTGGTAGGTTAATCCCTGATATAAATGATCCTTTCCAGTTCAATCGGCTAGACAAGAGGTATGGTACCATAAAAAGAATGCTTAGCTAGAAATCAAGACCTTTAGTTCCTACCTTCATTTACTCTATCAAATAGCCATGACATCTTGTCATTTAATTCGCAGACGGCTTCATTTCCACAGAAAGACAGAAAGAATGTCAAGATGTTCTTGAATGTATCCTAACAGTCATGACCTTTGTTTAGGAATTCCTCTTCTCTCTTATGAACAGATACTAGCTTCCTAGGTAACCTCCCCACCTGTATTCTCCCCAACCACATTCTACTCCACATACTGCCACTACATATACCTTCCCAAGATGCAAAAAATAAATCTGAAAATATCATTCTACTTTTTTAAAAACACATTCATCTCAATTGAGCAGCATATTTTCCATCCACATTCTATCCCTAGTCCATCTTTCCTACTTCCTCTTCAACTGCTTGCCAACCCCCGCTCCCCAAATCTACCCTACCATCATACTAAACTACCCACTGGTTCCTGACCACAACTGGTTCATGACTTTACACTACCCAACATTTTCCTTATTGGCTAAGAGGCTGAAAGCTCCAACAGGCAAAAACATATCTTTTTCAGCTGAGTATTTTCAGTATCTAACAGACTGTCTGCATAGAGCTGGTGTCTAATACATGTTTGGAGAGAGTGGGACCTGAACGCTCTGTCAAACCCATGCTGGCATGCAAAATCTTTTTATTTTCAAGGCCAAAGTCAATATCAATTCCAACTCCAGCTCATCCCCAGCCAAGTAAAGGTGGTCTCTGCCTCTTTCTGTCTCCATAGTACATTGTACAGACCCCTGTGATAGTACATATTACATAGTCTTGTAATTATTTTTTCCATAACTATTTTTCCCATTCAAATGTCATCTCCTTCTAACTCAAGAATGCTAGGTACATGGTAGAATCCCAGTCAAATTTGGCTGAGTTAAAAAGAGTAAGATTCCTTTCAATTCTGAAATCTGATGGTTCTAAGTAATTATTTTTTTTTAAAAAAAGCTAAAGATCTTACAGTGAATTACTTATGAATACAAACTGGTATAAAGCTGAAATCATGAAGGAAATTGGCAAAAAGTATTACAATAAGTACAGTTAGGAATGGTAGATGCCACTGTCAGTCTACTTCTTTGAACTGTATGAGCTAAAAAAGCCAATTAGACACTGAGCATTTACTAAAACTCTTCTTTGAAGCTAGTTCTAAATAATAGAGTTGAAGCAAATGAAACTTCAGCTCACTGCCTTTACCTTGGCTCTAGAATATTTTGAAGTTAACATTCCAAATATTTCTTAAAGCATTCTGAACCGGGTTTTTGTTTTTGATGGTTTTATTTATTTATTTTTTTGATGGTTTTATTTTTGTAGAGAGAACACAGCCACTATTTCTGAGTCCATATCTGAATGTTAAATACTTAATGTTAGGACAATACTGCCTTTAAAAGAATTTAATATTCAATATTTATATAACTGCTCTTGTGAAAATAATAAATAAATATCTTTTATCATCACTAGAGAGGACATCTTTAGCACTTCTAGTTAGAAATGTTAAACATTGTATACTGTCATTTCTACAATGTTCAAATGTTCATAGTAGGCAGAAATTATTATTTGTTAGGTCATAATTCACGTCTTTGAAAAATACTGTCTCCAGAGGGCAAGGTAATTTTGCAAAGGTGATGGAGTTACAAGGAAAATCACACTTTAATGTAAATATGAGATGTTTACATATTGCCTTATCTTAAACATTGTGCTTGTTCATTTTTTAATCCTTAAAATTCCATGAAAATATTTTAGTTAACAAAATATTTTAGTTAATTATTTAACGATTACTAATTTATTAATACCTTAATTACTTTCTTTTCCAAATTTCTTGGAAATACTGCCATCTGTGCCGGTTAGTTATTTTATTTTTCTTATACTCACATGCACTCACCATTTCATACTCTGCTTTGTGATGCTGAGGCTCAGACTCTGTAAGCCACATTTCCATTTTGCTGGCTCACTCCCTGTTAGGACCTGGCAATAGGGAGCACTGCAGGGAGACTGCAGGACTAGAAGCCAGAGAAAGGACTTACTCATTCCTATTTGCTTCCTGCGGACTTACTGCTCCTATTAGCAGTGTCCCCACACTTGCTTTTTCATGCCTACAGTAGCACTCGTTTTTAGTAACAGCTGTTGAATCCAGCTTGCTTCTTTTCCCCCCCCAACACTTACAGAATCAGCTTCATTGCACCCCTGCTGTAGAAATAATACCAGCACCAACTGCCCGGCAGAGGTCTGGGACTCAGTCTTATTGGGCCCCTTCTGCTGTCTCAGAGATACCAGCACCAGCCAGTCGGTACCCCCTCCTTGGAGGTCTAAGATCCAGCTCAGTAATGTCCAGGTCCCCCAAGCTTCTTTTTTTTTTTTTTTTTGCTTTTATTTTGAATTTTATTTTATTTCATTTTTATACAGAAGGTTCTTATTAGTTATCTATTTTATATATATTAGTGTATATATGTCAATCCCACTCTCCCAATTCCCCAAGCTTCTAAGTTTTAGAAATTCTGATTGATCCTTCTTTCTCTTTGATTTCTCATTGTCAGGAGTGATGGCTATTGTACTTTGGCAGTTGCCACCTCTATTCTCTTCTTACTCTTTCAGTTTTCCAATATTTAAATCACAATTCTTTATATTAAATTCTCTTCTGTTAAAATAACTGAAGTGGTTTCTGTCTGTTAATTGGACCCTGAAGGACACACTATTCCAGACCCAAACTCGTGAATATCACAATGGAAGCAGAACATAACTTTTGCTTGGTTGAGCACTGAGTAAGAAGAATTTCTCATATTCCTTCAAATGCCACCTAATTTTATATTACTTTTCAGTATCATTTTCTACTACTTTCATAATATAAATAAATTAATGATTCTATTATTAGCACTGAGGTATTTAAGCATCTGGACAGCCATATGTATAAATGTATACTCTCTGTAGATAAGACTTAGTTGTGTTAGAATCAAACATTGTAATTCAACCATAGACAGTTGAATGGAATCTTGCTCTATAGCTACTTTTCAAAGTCAGCATGAATAGTAAAAATAAAATATGATAAAAATGAGCCTGGAAAATCCCTATATCATCCATATTATATACATGGTTAGATTTTAAATCCTGTACAGTCATCTCTCACACACCAAAGTTTAGGAATCACTGAGCTAAACTCAAAGAACAAAAAGCAAGTGTATGCAGCTTTCTTAACATGCAAAGCTTCCTGATTCTAAGGAAACCTCCAAAGTGTTTTGCTTACCTGCTGGGTTTTCTGCATTATGTCTTAAAATTAAACATATCCTATCATAATACTTTTAATAAACATACTTGTTGTAAAGAATAGACAGGACGGTGGAACCTTAAAGTTAGCACATAAATTAACTGAGTGTCCTGCAATATGAACCTATCCACACTGTCTCAGTCATACAAATTAAAAAACTCAAGGGATCTGAGCAAATCCAAGAGGATAATTCTGCTTAGAAAGTTGTCATTACATTACATATACCATGCTTGAAACTTGATACCAAAAATCAATTTTAGTCAGTGAATGGCAATTTTATAGCTTATTTATTAAATTTACAATACACTGAAATCTGAATTTTCTATTACTATCATTTCTTATTTGGAAACCGGTAACTGCTTCTTTCTTGTGCATTTCTAAAGCATAATACCTGATATTAGCTGACACTGGTCCAATAATTTTTACTTTAACTATGGAAATTTCCTTTTAAAAATCACCATTCTAGAGTTAATATTCTACCAGCTTTTCACAAATTAAATTTGTTATTAGAAAATGGCCTCTGTTGTATCTTAAATTGATACTCCTAAAAAGTTATCCCTTTTCATAATATTTCTCATTTTACTTTTCTGTAGATGTTCTATAGAGGGACTTGAGAGAAATTCAGCATATCTAATAAAGAAGGAAATAAAAGAGAAGTACATAGTTTTTTGGATGTGGTCTACGCTACTTCTCGTCTTTGTTTTTCCTTGACCATTACATACAAAGTTACTTAAACATGCTACCTCCACTATCTCCACTATCCTCTACTCCAGGACCAGCCTTGGTCCTAGACTGAAGGAATTTAAAGTTCTCTACTCCTTTACATTTATAAGTTAAGGTCAAGGCCTAAATTCCTATTGGTCCAGCAGCCCATTGCTTAAACTAGACTTTTGCTCTCATCTTTATGATCCAGCTTCTCTTCCTGTACTCGCACTTCTGAGACTGAGAACCTTGACCAAAGTCTTCAGAATTAAATTCCACCAAGAAGGCAGAGACGCTTCACTGCTCTAATGCCAGTACTCTGTGGTTCTTCAGTGCCTGGCCACCTCTGTGGAGGTGACTAATGACAAACTGCAATTATAATGGAATAATCACAGTTCAAGCATACAGAAACGGAATTGGGAAGCCATTGAAGATCTAGTCTCAGACACGTCTCTGCACCACTGAGAACCTGAACTTTCCTTGAACTGTACCAGACCCAAGGACACCACCGGCCGTAGTCAGAACAACACCTGCCAGCTGCTACCTTGTGGTCTCGAGGTCTCCCCTTGTAACTACGCAACCATTTCAAACTCTTTCAAACCAATTCTTACTTAACAAGCACCCTACTTCTTGCCAGCTCCAATTATAATTCTTGATAAACAACTCATGTAACTAACTGTAACCTTGACGTTTTCGCTTTTATAAGCCTCCCCCATTTTGTAGTCCAGTGGAACACAATTCAAATGCTTTTTGAATCTGTGTCTCCTAGGTTACAGTCCTAACAAACCCCAAATAAACACCTTTTTATTTCAATCAGGTCTCTGTTTCTGAAATTTTGGTTAATATGATCAAGAGAGGTTGTTTGAATGACTGGAAGGATGAATGAAACTCAGCTTGATACCTTAAATGTAACCACTGCATCTGTTCCAAAGCGCTTTGTTGCTTCATAAATGCCTTTCAAAGTCTAGAATAAAATCCTGAATTCAATGCGCAGAGCTGGTTCTCCCATTACCTGCTACTGGAAACCCTGGCATAGAGTACTTTACTCTGACCAATTTGCTCCTTATTTCACCCATGATTTTGTATTTCCTCACTTGCTAGAGGCTGTACTTACCTCCTTCTGAGTGTCTGCTTCAGCAACTGCTCATCTGCCTAGATTTCTTCCTTCTCTTGGAATCCCCCAATCTGCATTTGTATCCTCTGGGTGCTGACCATCTCTTTTTCATATGCACCCTGACTATTCCAATTCTCTTATGTGAAACCTGGCAGTTAGGAATTTAAGACAGCACTGCATTCTTGGTGATTCATGCACAGAAAGAGAGACAGGCCTAGGACAAGGTATGAGAGTCTTGATTCAGGACAAATCAGGGGCACGTAAAGAAGTGACTTAGTTAAAGAGACTTTCTTTAGTGGCTCAACCTGATACTGAGCAGGACCCTGTGGGCCTCCTGGGCACAAAAGCCTTTCTGTGTCCCCCATTCCCTGATTACAGGAAATAGGCTTCCTTCAGCCTCCAAGACATTTCCCGAGTTCCAATGGGGCAGGTTCAAACAGATGCTAATTAGGGAAGGGAGGGGATGCAGAGACAAGGGAGGAGAAGTCAAGAAACAATAGTGTAGCCTTGGGGCAGGGTCCTGGTTCCCCCTCAAGGGATAGACATTAACAATATCTTTGAGCTGTTTTGCAGATACTGAAAGCCCCCCAGGTGGGAGAAGTTAACAGTGTGCTGCCCACAAGCACATAGACCCCAGATGGGTTGGAACCAGGAGGTTGATGATGCTGATCCCTACTTACCTCACCACCAACTAATCAGAAGAATGTCCACAAGCTCCTCATGCCCTCTTTGAACAATTACTATAAAACTCCTCAGTGCCCTCTCCAGGTCTGGACACAGTTTTGAGGGCATTAGCCTGCTGTGGGCCCCCTTTGCCTGGCAAAGCAATAAAGCTATTCTTTCTACTTCACCCAAAACTGTCTCCAAGATTTAATGCAGTGTTGGGGTATAGAGGCTGGATTCAGCTTCAGTCCTTTGAAGACACACCATCCAGAGAATGTAGCAGACCCAATGACAATTCTAGACTTATTCAATTTGATGATTTCCAATCAGGTAGACAGAATACAAGAGGGAGATGTCAAGGGACAGCTGAGTGGCAGGAAAATATATAATTAATTAATCAGTTTAACAACTAATAATAAATAAATTGAATAATTAAAGCTACATCAGCAGCTACCTCTATTGAGTTCTTACTATATGCCAGATACTTTATATACATTATCTCATTTAAAATTCACCAAAAAAATTCATGAAGATGATGATATTCATCAACATTCATTTTAAAGATAAACAATCTAAAGGAAAATTTGAGTAATTTGCTCTAAGTCCTAAAACTGATAGATGATGTTGCCAGAATTTGAACCTCATTCATGTGGTACCATAGCTTAGTCAAATATCTCCTGAGCTAGATTCCACTCTAACAACTCTAAGCTCCACCAAAATACCTTAAAACCCATATTTTATACACTTTCTCTCCTCAGTCTACCACTATGGAATACACTAGCTTTAAAACTGCAATAAGACACCATTCTTTTAAGTGACTCACTACCTCAAAATTGCAAGTCCAGAAAAGTACGAAAATGATCACTAAACTCACCAAACAGGGGTAATGTATCTATCACTATCAGTTTTGCATCTTTTCAGGATGTTGAATAACTTTATCTCCAACCAAGTGGCAAGAATGAATTCTTTATGTTGTCCCTAAATTTCAGGTTGTCCTTTAGTTTTGTAGTACATATTTAACTGTACCTACACACATGCTTGAGCGGCTGCTGTGTTTTGGAAAGTCATAAGCTGAAGGTTAAGGAATATGCTCTTGTGACTAGATTTGTAGGGATCCTAACCTAGTGCCACTCATATCAGTCCTTTACTAAATATTATTTCTTGATAATGATGCTAATCTGCTCGGAGTCATGGGCCCATAAAAAGGGAATATCTTCTATGGGTTAAAATGTGTTATTCTCATTAACTGAACAACTAGAATGAATTTAATCACAGCAGTCAAGGGAAGCTACTGCATCATTCCAAGACAAATTAGAGACATTGCACCCCTGTGGTGTAAGCTTTGATTTCGATTAGAGGTTTCAGACTGCTTCCCACGGCTGGATGCAAAATATTCAGACTCCTAAAGAGGATGGAAGGTAAGTTTATGACTTTGCATTGTGGAACTGTACGGCTGACAACTGCAAAGCCTCAGGTTTTTAAGAGAAACTAGAAAAACCAACAGTCAATGATTATTATTTCCATAAAAATTAAACTCCCCAATTGTGTATAAATATAAAGAATATATACAAATTACTTTTTCATATGATTCAGTAGATAAACTACTGGTATAGCTAACCCTGTTATTACCAAAACTCATGCAAGCAATATTAAGATAAAACAATTAGACTGCTTTTAAAAATTTATTTAAAAGTCAAAATTATTAATTAATTTGTTGTTAAATGAAAGGAACCTACAAAAGAAATGGAAATGTGTTGAGATTCTTCTATTGAGGACTTGTAAAACAAAAACATAATACTGTCTTTCTGATGCATCACACAAAGTGTGGAAATAAAAGTTGAGGGTTTAGGATAAAATATTCTAATATTTCCAGGGAAAATGTAAATATCTATGCATTATCCATAATTGTTTCACTTGAGGAAAACAAATTTCATTCCAGGTAGTATATAATCTCTCTCTCTCTCTCTCTCTCTCTCAGAATCTAGACTCCAAGAATATATTATTTGCAATAGAACTCAAATTCTTATTGTATATGTGTTAGTTTGCAATCAAACTGAATGTAATTCAGTGGAAACTGAATGTAAAAAATTAATACAGTAAAAATACACAAATGAATGTATATCGATATATTATAGATATATATTATAGATAGATATATATTGCATTGCATATGTATATATAAAATATGTATTAAATATTTATATGTAACCCCCATAAACTATGAATTTAACCCAGACAGCAGATTTTCTGGAATATAAAAACATTTGCTTATCATTATGTGTTTTATCTTGTGATATCAGCATTGTTTTTAAAACATGCTAAGCTTGTTATCAAATTCTAATATCTCTAAAGCAAAATTTTGGTTACACAAAGTAGTTTATAAGACAGAGGTATTTATCCACACTCAGTTTCATGTGCCAAATTATGCTGGGGGGAGTGTAAATTGGTAAAACAATTTTCCTGAGTATTTACACGATACATATGAAGAACCTTTTTAAAAAGTTAGTATCGTTTGATCTAATAATTTCAAGGCCTGGAAGCTGTCCAAAAGAAACACACAAAAAATGGTCAGCTGAGTTATTTAGGATGGTAAAGAAATAAAAATAACCTAAGTCCGCATAATGGGATATTATGGGACCATTTAGAGTGAGTCTATAATAACATAAAAGTACATGCATGACAGTAAATAAAAGGGATAAGAAGTTACAAGTATAGTAGTATCTAGCTAAATAAACAAATATGAAAATAAAGAGAGAAAAACCTAATCTCAGATAGAAATATACCTGACCAAATATGCCAAAATAGCAATGACAGCTTGCCTTAGGAAGTAAGAATAGGTTGATTTTTTTGTTTGTTTTATAATCTTGTACTTCCTCCAACGCAATTTTGAATAATAAAAATGTCTTACTTCTATTACTTAAAAGTTTATCAAAAATAAACCACAAAATTACCCAAAAACTACATATTATGAAGTGTAAGAATCCTGGTTGTTTATTGCTTTTTCTTGCATCCATTTAACTTCTACAGGTCAACAGCCCTGCTCCTACATATTCCTAGAATGTTGGTTACATTTTCTCATCCAATGGGCACTGAGAAATCACCAAATGAAAACAGTTGAATGGGTAAGAAATCAAAACATTACTGGAGAAATTAATAATTTCACCTTTACAACAAGTAATATATAGCACTTCAATAATTTTAAATATTGAACTTTTGCATTTTTCCCCAAATCCATGTAAACATGATTGGATGTTGAGGAAAATGATCAGCGTCACAGACTGTTATTTTTCACATGTGGTTATTAGCCTACTTTTCCAACTTCTCACTGAATCCACAAATTTGAGTGCTTTGTCCATCTCCATATAATCATTTCAGCTAAAAATGCAGGAACACATTCCTCAAATTATCACCAAATGAAAATTTTATATCTAGCTTAAAAATCAGTATTACCAAATCAATTATAGCATGCAGGTGATTACAAAGAATAGTGTATTTAAAATATATTAAGTATCATAATATCGAATGTAATTACAAAATTACTCTGTTTTGTGGCACCTTACAAGGACTTAAAATAAAACCTTAGCTAAGTGCCAAATTTAAATGAAAAACTCAAATAACAAAATAAAGGGAACTATCCCTTTCTGAAAACACAGATATGCTAGCATTGCATGTATCTGTTTACATTGACCTTTTTTGATAACTTACCTAGACCAAAATAAATGGCCAGCTATATAAACTATATAGCTACAAGCTAACAAGCTAACAAGCTATATAGCTACAAATCACTTTCCAAAAATCTTTTGAAATTTTACATCAAAAACCTCACTCATTGTCACACTCTTGCTGGAAAATCTCAATGTTGGACAATAACCCAAGAAAAACAGAATGAGAAAAGTCTTGTGTATTTTCTGTTTACTTTGAATATGTTTTTTTGGAATTTCAGAAGTGTTTTAATTTGATTTGTTGCTTAATCTAGTGCCTACACTTTCCCAACAATTTCTAAGATCAGGGAAAAATACATTCTACACACTAATATCCAATTACCATCTAAATTTCAAGTTACTTTTAAAAATTTTAATCTTGTTCATGTTACCCCAGAATCTTTTCTGTTTGTTTCCATTTGACTAACTGTGGAAATAAAAATGCTAAATGAAGTAGAATAATTTTAAATTCCAATCACTTGGGAGAATTTTTTTGGTGAAAATCATCATTTCTAAGGAGACACCAAAATTCTCTCTCAGTTGCCCCTCTTCCCTTTCCCCCTAGCCTTGATGTTTCATCTACTTTTACAGTGAATAACATGTGAAAAAAGAGAGCATTTTTCTTAACATAAGAGAGCTTAACGATGTAGTCAGGCTAGACATTAACCAACCAGCATTTCAATTTCAATCTGAACACAAAGTGTTTTCAAAAGGGTCCCTTGGGCTCTTGAAAATAATTCAATTCTTAATTTCTGCATGGTGGGACAATATTTTGAGATACTAACCAGTGTTTTTCCCTAAAATATTTTTTGTTACACTGAAACTCTGCCCCACTTTCCTTAATCAGACAACAGGGAGGGTGTCCCATGCTTATAACCTTATAGAAATAGTCAACATCCTGATTTTTGATTTTTCAAAATCTAAGTCCAGGCATTGAAAATATATTTGTAAAATAAAGTAAAATGTCTAGGCCATTTTCTCCATCTCTTAGTCTAGATAATATTTTTCCTGGACTGGATGGAGGAGGCAAGGTGAAGGAGAAGCAAGAATGTTAGACAAGAGTATGTTCCTGAAAGAAATAGTGGAAGAAACATCACCACCCTCCCCCTCTTCACCGCCATCACCATCAGATACATTTAGGGGAATCCAAGTGCAGAAGTAACTGGGTCTCACTCTCTAGTGCAGCTCACCAGGAATGTGACAGGGCTCCAAAGTTATCCCAAACCCAGGATAGAGGTATGTGCAATGTATTTGAGCAGATGGGCATGAGATGGCCACCTAGTACCCATGAACTTCAGCAGTGCAGATGGTGCAGTAGAATCATTTCCCATATGCCTCCAGAGAATGCTGTGCTCAGTAGGTTTTTGGAGGACCCAGAATAAGGTAACAGTCACACGTTTATTGTCTGTACAGATATATGAAAAAGCGTAGGGCTTGGAAACAACGAACAAGGTCCCTACGGGACCAATGTGCATAGAATCTGCTAACCCACGCCCACCGGCAAATCTTGGCACTGTATCAGTCTGCCTCCAAACATTTAAGACGAAACCCCAGAGAAAAGTGGAGCATATCAGTCCTTAATTGGCTGATTAAATGTGTGGAATCTGACAGAAAGGAGGCTTAATATATAAAGTAAGTTCAGATACAGAAAAATGCAATTACTGAGATTCACTGCCACTGCATGTAGGGGCTTATCTGGGGATTTCTAAGAACCATACAGCATCTGAACCACAACACAAACTGGTAACAAAGCACATACAAGAATTAGAGCCAATTGATCTTGAGACAAAAGTCTGTGACCCTGAGAGAGAAACAACGAGGAGACATGAAGGGGACACTCAGAAGTCACAGTGAATTTCTGAAATAATGGTCTACTGGGATGAGACTGTTGGAAAGTTCTATGGACTGCTTTAAACGTCCTGGGTATTTTCATAGGTTCTGGCAGAAGAAGAAAATAGTGAACTCCTTGTAAGATTTTGGAGGCGAACTTAACATCAGACTCTGTGTTTCTAAAAGGACTGAAACTTTTCTAGGTATGTTATAAACATATCTACATTGTTAATTTTGTCTTATACAGTATAGTCAATTAGCATCTTAAAATTATAACAAAATAATTATTTAATACTTGTGTAAATATAAGTGAGTAAAAGCACATACATACATACATACATAAATGGGACAAAACTTTTCCTAGAGCAGGAAGTCAATCGGCACCAGGTGCAGATACATAGGCAAGAGAACTCACTATGGGGGAAAAGTACACCCTTAATCTGTTCTGAATGTGGTTCCTGGGGCATGGGTGAGAAACTGTGTCTTGGAGGAATTTTCTAGGTATTTTCAACCCTATTCCAAAAGAAAAACTTTTCAAAGGCAACAGCTGAAAAAAAAAAAAAATGCCAATACCTTCCTTTGGCTTTGATACTAAGAAGGTTGAACAGTCTCAGATGCTTTGGGAAATCCAAGAAAAGAATGTTTCTCATAATCTGGAGCTGTGTTATCCAACACAGTAGCCAACTGTAGCTATTGAGTGGTTAGTGAGCGTTTGAGATGTGGCTGGCGCGACGGAGGAAGTAAAATTTTAAATCTGCTTAATTTTGCTTCATTTTCGTTTTAATTTAAAACTGAAGCAGTGTCAACTATTTTCCCATTAAACATAACTTCTTTCATTTCGTAGGACAGCAGTTCAATTTAACCCATGAAAACTGGGCACCTGAATTCAGATGTGCCGTGAGTGTAAAACACCCACCGGAATTTGAAGGCTTAGTACATTCTTATTAAGAATGTAAAATGTCTCACTAGTATTTTGTTATTGATTGCACACAAATAATAATAGTTTAGATATATTGAGATGAATTAATTATTAAATTAATTTTTCTTGCTCCTTTTTACTTCTTTTTAAAGTGACTACTAGAAAACTTGAAATTACAAATGTAGCTCATGTCACATTTCTATCAGACGGTGCTGATCGGGAGTACAGCTCCAAAACATAGCAAGAAACCAGCCTTACATTTCTTCCACATCTGAGTTTTGACACCAACATTCATTCCTGATACATACACACTGGTATGTGTATCTAGCACATAAATAATGAAAACCAGACACTTTCTTCTCATCAAACCCCTCAAATATCTATCAAGTAAAAATGAGAGAAGGAGGGTTTAGAAAAGAGAGAAAGAGAAATAAGTGGGTCATATAAATTAAGATACAGTAACAACATTAGAATCATGAGTATTTAAACCTACATCTTCTGAGAAAAGCACAAGATTCAAAGTAAATTTAAAAATTGATAGAAATTTAATTTAATTTCCTTGTTCATCCTTTTTTTTTTTTTTTTCTCTTTACTAGTTTTCAGGGGAACCAGCACTTACGGTCATAACTTTCAGTCTCCCTGCACTTCTGTTTTCTTATCAGTAAAATTGGAACTAAACCTACTGGACTCACCAGGCCATCCCTTGAATCAGATCCTAGTTTGGGGGATACTGGCTACATGTGCCCATGGTTAGTACAGCCATGTGACACAGAAATGCAAGCCACAGAACCCTGATTCTCCAGGTATTAAATTTGCTAGTTTACAACTTGGAAAACATTAAGCATGAGATTTCAAGAAATTTCCTGAACAGCAGGGAGATTCTCCAGTGGGGCCCTCGCAGAACACACAGCTGTAAACTTTTATCTACGGTTTGCACCTGACCCGGCCTCTGGCTACCACTCAACCCCCCACACTCTGATCCAGTTTCTAGTCTTCCATCAATCTCTAGAACTCAGCAAACTCTTATGCCACTCAAATACTTCCCTGTAGTACTGACAACAGTACTGCACATTAACATCACTTGAGGAGCTTTTAATTTTAATTTTTTTTTGGACCGCACTTTGTGGCTTGTGGGATCTTAGTTCCCCAACCAGGTATTGAACCTAGGCCCTCGGCAGTGAGAGCACAGAGTCCTAACCACTATACCACCAGCGAATTCCTGAGGACCTTTTAAAGACATACCAATGGAAGCCAAATACACAGAAGACCTGATTCAATTGGTCTGGGATGTGACGTAGAACAAGGTGTTTTTCCAAAGTCCAGCAGGTGATGCTAATTGCAACCAAGGTTAAAAAGGACTAGATTAGATCATTGCTTGCTGTGAGCATGTTCTGTGTTTAGCAGTCCAGTTTCTATGCCCCCTTCCTTTGGTAACATTACACAAAACATAATTAGGGAAAACCCTCTTCTGCTGTACTCTGTGTGTTTACTGGTGTTGCTTCCAGATTGGGCCTAGACGATCGGTACATCCCATCCCCCTGGACACAATGAGTGTTTAAGCATGAGCATCAAAGACTAAAATCCACCTAAAAGGCATGGGAAGACTTAGGAACCTAATTCTCCCATACATGATGGTGACTGGCTGCCTTTAACCAACACTTTCTCTTGGGAAGTTTATATTAGAGTGAAAATCATCTATCCCTAGGGAGTAGGGGTAACTGTAGAAGCAGAGACTGAAAGCAGCTAATTCTTAAGAATGGTGCAACACCACCTAAAATGGTAGACCAACTGCTGCACTGTCTACTTCAATCAAGGGTCCAGTTTTTCATGAATCTAGATTCTGTGACTACAGTTCTCCGAAGTGACATTGCAGTCTCCTTGATGTTTGGTTATTCAGCTGTTGAGACAGTTTCCTGACCTTCCTTCTATCCCCATGCATCCTTTAAACAAGCTGATTTTGTCTCTGTTCCATGTAACATAGAGACTATATTTAGAGCCCCATTATACCACAATTCCGAGCTGTGTCCTCTTGGATATGTTTGTTATCATTAGTTCTTGTCCTCCATTTCCTCCTCTACAGAATTAAGAGAATAGTATCACCTATGCCCTACATCTGTGGCTGTGAACATATGTTTGCATGATGTGTGTGATGTATGTAAATTATCTAGTATGGTAGACACCCTTTCGGACATTATAGTGATCATCTTCCTCCCCAGTCATCTTTATCACTATTGAAGGCCTTAAAAAAGTCTTTAGAGATGATTAAATTTATTGTGGCAAACAGTGGGGTTATTAAGCAAAGTAGTGAGCTGTGGGCACCCAAATTTTTTTCTTGAGCCATTATCACAATTAAGTTGGAAAAATGAAACATATCTTAGATTTTTTTTTCCATATCCACAAAAAGAGCATCATATCTACGGAAACTAAATTATTTGTGCTAATAAATAATCCCCTACTTTTTCTACTGCAGTATATTGATTTACTGGTCCCATTTTTCACTCTGAGATAATAAAATTATGTATCTGGCCTATGGTGGGACAAATGATCTCCTTTGGTCAAAGGGATGTTAACAAACATGACACAAGCAGAGCCTTGACATCTGGGCTTGCTACCTTGTAACCCAGTTAGAAATGTAATGCCCATGAGAAACAACATGTACGGAGTAGCCAGCACCACTTCAGCTTGGGCTTCAGTTTGCAACAAATTGAACAAATCTAAACTCAACCTGCAGTCTGAAGCCATGCCCACAGACCTGCAACCTGAAGCAGAGCCACCAAGTTGACCATCTTAGGTCAACCAGTCCTGCCTGACCATGAGAATCACTGCTTGTTGGAAGCTGCTAAGTTCGGGGAAGAGTTCTTACACAACAGTATTGTGGTAAGAGCTGACTAATACCTTTACCCAGATAAACCTATTTGTTGGTACCATGATTATATGCCTCACTAGTTTTGTTGTATCTCTGTGTGTGTTTCAACAAAGTCAAATATCAACTCTAGGGACAATACTAGTGTCTGAGTCATCTCTGGGTACCATAACAAAATATCATAGACTGGGTGGCTTGGACAATGGAGATTTTCTCACAGTTATGGAGGGTGGAAGTCTGAGATCAGGGTGCCAGTACTATCAGCTTCTGGTGGGAGCTCTCTTCCTGGCTTATAGAGAGCCACCTTCTTGCTGTGTTCTCACATGACAGAGAGGAAGAAAACAAGCTCTCTGGTTTCTCTTCTTATAAGGGTACTGATCCCACCAGACCAGGACCCCATCCTTATAACCTCATCTCCAAATACATTGAGGGCTAGGCTTTTAACATTCAGTCCACAACAGTAAATAAAGGACTACAACATTTATTTTATTCAGTAACATTTTGTTTGATGAGTGACATGAAACTGGTGATGCAATTTGTTTAGTTATATAATACCACGACAAAGATTAAGGACTGAACCAGAGCAAACACTTTACAGTCCTGCTTCAATTCATCAGAACTGAGTTCTCTAGGATTATAAAAGGAAAGTTGTAGTTCTAAAAAAAATCCAGCCTTCCCTCACATATGAGTGGAATGTGGGGTGCTGTGCTAATCCCCCTGCAGTTGGGAGCTTCATGGTTGATCAGGTCATGACTTTGGCTTGTGGAAGATAGATTTTTGAGAGCATTCTGGGGGCAAGAGCCATTCAGGTGCTCCTGCTCCAATGGGACACAGTCTCCAACAGTCAAGAGGCAGACTCCAGGCCAGTATAAGGCAATAAAATAAACAATGAGGGTTCCAGGCCACAGCAAGAAGATTCCAAGTGGATGTTTAAAAGCAGAACTGGAAAGATTCTTATGGAGCTATTAAGGGTGCCGAGATGGCTTGGGATATGTGCGTGCGTGTGTGTGTGTGTGTGTGTGTGTGTGTGTGTGTGTATGTATGTATATGGTATAAAT